>NC_073358.2:42005000-42305000 GCF_027580225.2 Misgurnus anguillicaudatus
ATACACGACAGAGTTATCGAAGCGCTCCGTGTTTTTTATTGATCCATGCAACAATCCATGCATTTATATAGTTCAAATGGAAATCATAACGCCGTCATTTTCAAAAATTGCTTTCAATTAGGGATGCATAATGATTAATCATGATTAATCTATAGCAGAATAAAAGTTTTTGTTTACATCATATATGTGTGTGTGAACTGTGTAAAATAACTTTGTATAGATAAATGCACACACATGCATGTATACATTTAAGAAATGTTTACATGTGTATATACATTCGTATATTCTAATTTAACTTATGTATAAATATAAATACTTAATATATAAATATATATTTTTTCTTACAATTATACATGCATGTATGCATATTTATATATACATCATTATACACAGTTCTCACACACACACACACATATATGATGTAAACAAAAACTTTTGTTCTGCTATAGATTTATCATGATTAATCATTATGAATCCCTACTTTCAATGTTTTCAATGTTTGCGTTTTCAGTACCCCAAATGCCGTTGCTGAGTAAGCGAACAACCAAAACACATAAAAAGTTTCTCTGTTTTTGGTTGAAAACACTGTCATGTAAACAGCCTCTGAATTGGGTTGCAACGCTTGGAAATTTTGGAAATTATTCATAAATTCTGTGTTATTTACACAAACTGTATCACATACAAACATTAGCTTCCTCAACATCTGACTCATCTTCATCCTTGTGACACAATTCCCATTTATTCCTGTGTAGTTTTTGTGGAAAGTTTTCAAATATTTACAGAATGTCGTCACCTTATCTATGAATCTTTTCCACCACGTGTTTGAGTACCTCCAAAGATTATCTGATAATTTTTTTTGCTGATCCGCACCCAACATATAAAACACACCATATAAACCTTATAATAATGTAAACTTATTTTATGACACTTATGATAGTAATTTATTCTAATACTAAAAACTAAATGGCCAGCATTGTCACAGATTTCTAGTTCTCACCTTACTAAGAGGCAAAACCATAAATGCTCCACCTCCGCTGGCTTCCACGATTATGGCAACGAATTTGGGGTTGACCGCACAGAAGGAACTATCCCATGTCACCCTGGACACCCTGATGTCATCGTAGCACTGGTCGTTCTTCACCGCTTGCCCGAACACATGCCGGAACTTGCTCTGTCGCACAACCCGCTTGAACATATCTGCCGAGAACAAAAAAAGATAAGAATGACGCAATCACCTGACAAACGCTTAAGCAGATATTAACATGTTTACTTATCACTCGATCTACAAGTAATACAGTCGTGTGCAGGAATCTGAAATGGTTAAGATTCCACACGTTCATACTATGGTATGGTTAGTAAGACACAAGTATTCAAACAGCAACTGTAGCTGAGGCAAACCGTCAGGTTTAACTGTATTATATGCAAATCTCTTATCCTAACCGCATCATTATGCTGTAATCTATAACCCTAAGATACAATCTGAGCATAACAGCGTTAACAACATACGAAGTGTCTTATTGACAGACAGTTTAAATGGAATTCATAAAAACTTTGCTTTGGATGTCAATGATTATCTTATTGTCATACAGCAAGGTTATAAAGTCTTTAACATGAGAAACGATGCTGAAATCCATCTCAAAATGCTAATAAACCAATAAGGGTTCAAAGTGGACATGCTCAATTTGACTGCACAAATACCAGATGGAAATATGGGAAATAAATTACCACCATTACTCACTATGTTACCATTTCAGATAGCATTGAGTCTACACCAGAATCTGCACTTTATTTTGGCTTCGGTTTTATCTGTTGCAGCTTGTCTTGTTTCGGTTTGAAAGCAAACCTGAATTACAAGAACACTTTGTGCTGTTTCCCAACCAAAACAACCAAAAGTAAGTGCTGGGCCTGATGAACTCAAATTCTCAATGAGAAAGGAAAGATAAGAGAGTGCACAGCGAAGAATTAAAGTGCCACACACAATACTACCAACAACGAACTCTAATGACCGTTACATGAATGTGAAGAAATATTTGGCAAGCGTTTTGAGACACTTGAGCTATTTCAAAACCCAGTAGACAGTGGTTTAAGGCACCATAGCTTCATTCTCAACATTATGCTGTCTAGTTAGTTAATAATGCTACTGGTTTAGGCAAAACCTTGGGGAAGCATAAATAATGGAGAAAAATAAATGAATGCACACAAAATACATGCTTTTAACTATACTGTAAGGTAAACTCTACTAAAAACTGTAGTTTAAGGGTTCTGTGCACGTCACATGAGGAATTGTGCTGATATTAACTAGTTTTTGCTACTCTGAACACAAATAAGTCACTTACAAGGCTTCGTTTCAGTTAGGATGCTGCCTTACGAGAAATACATTTCATCTCAGATACAATAGTAACCAAAGTTTTTGATGTTATTTGTATTAAAACCATAGTAACCACAAATTTAACATGGTCTCGCCACAGTAACTATAGTTTAACAATGACATTTGTATTACAACTATTGGTATATAAAATATAGTAATATAAAAAAAAAAATTTACTTCACTTTTACTATACTAAAACAAACATGACTGCAACATTTTTATACACTATATTTTAAAACTACAATTAGTTTCCTAGGCAAAGGCGGCAGATGTTTATTTTTTTTTCCAAATTTCATTTTATTTATTTTCAAAGTTTTTGATTATTCTGGATTGTGGTTTTAATGGTTCAAATAAATTTACGTAGTTAAAAAGCATATCTTATTAACTGAAAACATTAAACAAATACAATTTAATAATTTATTGAAAGTTTTATTTACTAAGCAATGGGCTAATACTATGTACCATGCTACTGACACGTAACCAAATATTTAGTTTTTCTTTTAATCATAAGACTATACTCATCTTGTTTTACTTTTCAGGCATCTGTATTAAATTAAATATATTAGCAGGGCTCGCAAAAAATCACTACCAAAATGCATCTCCGCCCTGCATGTCGGACTATCTTGACTTTTAGAGAGGAAAATATATTTAAATTCTTATGCATTTTCTCACAGATTTGGATGTGTAATTATGGTGTATGCAATTCAGGAATCAGGAAAAGGCTACAGTATGTGACACCCTGCAGAACTAGCTCTTAAAGTGACAGTAGCCAAGGGCTCCAGACTAACTTTTTTCACTAGGAGCACAGTGGCCCCCAAACTGAAAATTTTAGGGGCGCAACCAGAAAATTTAGGGGCACACACTGTAAATCAACATGCTAACCAAATATTCACATTTCTACTAATTTCCACTGTATTACTAATAAATACACTGTAAAAAATTTGCTGTAATTATGCAGCTGGTTGCCAACTTACTGTAGAAGATAAAGACTGAAAATGTTTCATGTTCATTTAACTTTGAACAAACTGTTGCCAGTAAATAACATAAATGTAAAATCTACAGTAAGTAACTGGCAGCTACTTGCCAGTAATACCCAGTAATGTAATTTCTAAAAAAAAATAATATTTTGTAATGATAGATGCAGAAAGTACAATGTGCGGTTTTCAAATTCAGTGGCACACTCTCAAATTTTGGTGGCAGTCTGGAGCCCTGTAGCCCCTATTTTTTTAATAAAAAATATTATCTAATCTATAACTGGAAAAACTGAAATTTAAATTGTGAGTATATCCAGTGTGGAGATGAGCTGGAACAGTTGGCTTGCAGGGAAATTCAGATTTTTTGTTTGTTAAAAAAACAACAGCATCAAAAACCAACAACAAGAATAGCAGAGCAAACATTGTGGCTAGAGGTCCTATAGGCCTTGAATTGATATTTTATTTGGGCTACTTGCATTCATTTTGGGCTACCAAAAACGAAAGAGTGCCTAACCGAAGAGCTACCAGTGATTTTGAATTTTTGCAAGTCCTAATTAGTTATGAAATTGTCTTAGAATTTAACAATAATTACAAATAAAACACTGCATAGTCCTGACTGTATGAATTAAATGTACCACTGCAAAAGTTGTTCAGGTAAGAGTAATTTTCATTTTTGGTGTGTAATGAACATTTAAGACACAGAAAGCAGCAGGCAAGACAGCTTTGATACTGATTAACAATATACTTAAAACATCCAGCTGTTTATTCCGCATTGCGGAAATCATACACTGTAAACAAATCTGCAGAAATTACATTATTACAGTATTACTGGCAGCTATTTGCCAGTAACTTACTGTAGATCACTGCCAGTAACTTACATAAGCCGTCACACCATCACAAAAATAAAACTCATCGGCTTTACATGATTTAGTACATGATTATAGGTAAATAATCCGACCAAGATCAGAAAATACAGAAATCCATATTTATACGGAAAAATCACATCCCTTAGGAACAGACAGAAACAGGGTCTCTTGAGGCCAGTAGAAGAGAAGGGAATAGAGGTGGATTGAGGTCAGGAATCCATTCCCGTTTTGTGGGTGTGGCATTTCGGCTAATGGAGAAAATTGAACTTTGCCTCTATAACAAGGCTGTCTAAAACATTTTACACTTATCACATGCTGTCTTTCCTCCTAAACATACCACTTACCTAACAGATACTGAGATTTCAAGATGGACGACTGAGATTAAAACTGAAAAAGAAGTTAACACTTGTTTCCTGGACAAGGTTTAGATTAAGCCAGGACTAGGCCTTAGTAACATTAAGACATTTAAGTCGTTTTTGTAAACATGCCTTACAAAAACAATACTGGTGTGCATCTTGAGACAAAGCAATGGCCTTGATATATTTTAAGATATGACAAGCGCAAGTCCTTTTAAGTTTTAAAACAGCTCAAAAAATGCATTTTAGTCTGGAACTATAAGCTTAAAGGAATAGTCTACTCATTTTCAATATTAAAATATGTTATTACCTTAACTAAGAATTGTTGATACATCCCTCTATCATCTGTGTGCGTGCACGTAAGCACTGGAGCGCGCTGCGACGCTTCTATAGCATTTAGCTTAGCCCCATTCATTCAATTGTACCATTTAGAGATAAAGTTAGAAGTGACCAAACACATCAACGTTTTTCCTATTTAAGACGAGTAGTTATACGAGCAAGTTTGGTGGTACAAAATAAAACGTAGCGCTTTTCTAAGCGCAGTGCTTTAAGTGGGCCGGAACGCCCCGGTACTCAGTACCGCCACTTCTAAAAATAGCTCTTGAGCGTACCACCACCTCTACGTGCGCCCAGAACGTGCTTTTAGCGTACCGGAACGCTCATCTGTTTAAAAATCAGAGGTTTAATTTATTCATTTGGCTGCGCTGCCGCTTTTCAGAGCGCCCTTAATGTACGCTTCCTAATTCGTTCCACCGAGAGCAGAGACTACATTACCCATACACCCTTGCGTTTACAAGTTAAAAGCGCATGCGTCCTTCAGTCAGTGTCAACGTGCTCTGGAGAGGTGTGTGTTTGTGTGTGAAACGCGCAACCATAGCTGCTCGGTTAAAATGAAAATACAATGAACACGTAATATGCCCTCCTTGTTTTAGACTCTGAGTAGTAAAAGAACGCCGTCAGAATCAGAGGACTCGCTGACATCCCGCCACCAAGCCAGAATGATAGCTGCAGGTCAGACGCAAGCCTTGTAGGTACGTGATAATCTCCGCTGTCGCGGCTTTCAGTTTGGTTCCCCTCGACGCAACTTTGGATTTCCTCAGGCGATGTGCAGAAAACATTCTTGAAATTGTAATATACATTTAGTTTAATTGCTAAACTAAAAGTAAACGAAATTTCAATGAATTTGAACGACGTGCACAGTAGTTTTACCACCCGCAAAATGGAAAACAATGGGACAAAATAAATGACTTTAATAAGAGTTTCAAATGGCCAGTATTTTGTTATTCTTGACCCCATAGACATGGTCTTGGTGTCATTTTAAAGTTTTTTTTCAAGCTGAACCACTAGTTTTAGCATTTAACCATGCTGAAAATTTTACTCACATATCTACCTTTTGCACATTTTATTTATGTTCAAAAACTCTTTCTACAGTAGCTCTTTCTAATGGTATTTTCTCAAAATCCTTTTGCACATTTTATTTATGTTCAGTAGCTATTTCTAGCTCAAGCAAATCCACAAATTTATAAAAGGATTAATTATTTTTTAAAAGGTCGTCTGTTGACTGCTAAATATAAAACCCCTTCAATATAGGAGTCGAGTCAGCAAAAAAAAAAAAAAAAAATAGAGTACCGGCACCTCTTTTGGGCCACTTAAAGCACTGTCTAAGCGGATTTAAAAGAGGAGCTACATTTTATGGCGTAATAGCACTTTTGGGAGTACTTCGACTCGGCGCAGTAACACCCTCCCTCTCCCATTATGAGAGTGAGAAGGGGGGCGGACTTTTCAGGCGAGTCGAAGTACTCCCAAAAGTGCTATTACGCCATAAAATATAGTTCCTCTTTTAAGTCCGCTTAGAAAAGCGGTATGTTTTATTTTGTACCACCAAACTTGCTTGTCACTTCTAACTTTATCTCTAAATGGTACCATTGAATGAATGGGGCTAAGCTAAATGCTATCGAAGCGTCGCAGCGCGCTCCAGCGCTTACGTGCACGCACACAGATGATAGAGGGATGTATCAACAATTCTTAGTTAAGGTAATAACATAGTTTAATATTGAAAATGAGTAGACTATTTCTTTAAGTCCAGGAAACCGCCCCTAAATAAACTACATTGTCTTCATGCAAACCTAAACCCAGCTGAGAATTGTGGGTAATGTATTCTGAAAATGCATTGTGGGCAGAGAATGCAACATCCCACACTTCCTTCACATCCACAGAGGCCTTTGAACAGGGCGCTACTGTAACAACTTCCTTCAGCTGGACGACTCCAAATACCACACACTCCAAATAAACCAACCTGCTGTGATTTCCTCATTCTTTCCCCTTTCATTGCTTCATTTCTCATAGGCTGATGAGGTGAACGATGGACTGCCTGTAAGTAACCTGTCAAACTCAGAAAGAGAGCAATGTCTTAAGAACCAATGGAAGAACTGAAATGCTGTTTGAGCGGTAGCGAAAGCTCCTCACAATTACTTTAGCAGCTTTGGGTTCAACAAACTTTTGGTAAAAGTACTGTATATATATAAATAGTAACACAGCTTTATAGTTACTTTTGAGTTGACTCATGCAGCTAATAATATGTAAGCAGAAGGTTACAGACAGGAACCATTCATTTCACGCCTTGCTTATAGCTACATTAGACATTAATTGTTTATTTGCTTAATGATACTGGAAAATTTCAGTACATTTTTATTAAAACACACAATGAAAAGACAAAGGAATCAATGAGGTGGATGGATAACAGTAAGGAGACAGAATTTGTAAGGTTACTCAAGGACTTTAAATATTTATATCGTACAAATATCACATACGACTCTTGCTGACGGTAGAAAATTTTGGAGAAAAAAACAGATCACAGACGTTGCAGTCATATAAAGACAGGATATCTGTGCATGAAATATATATAACATGCATAGCATATTCCTCACCTGGCTAACTCTAGCCAACACAAACTAAGCAAAGCGCAAATCCTCCATCCATCATTCACTTTCGACTGCTTGTAGGAGAATATGCATTGCTTACATACTACTGCCTGTTTAAATCAATCGCTTGATATAAAACAGCTCCAGAATATAAATTCCAAGTATGGGGGTATAATTCAGAGCATGTGTCAAGCAATACCTCATCCTTGTGAAATTTATCACTCCTCACACCTAAACCGAAATGAAAACAGATCCCACATTAAGGTGAATTACATTTTTACACTCATTCTGCATCAGAAGCCACTGGAGTATCGTGACGATACTATATCGCTCCATTACAATCAATGCAAGAGAAATGTGTATAATTTAAAGCTACAATCTGCAATTCTGTCTTCATATCCCCATCTCTGTTTGAAACATAAAATTGCAAGTTATCTATTTTATTAAAATCAAATGAAGTAAAACTGACATTTCTTGTGAATATAAATCATTACTTTAAGCTTACCGTTGCAAATCTGGTTGAGGTAAGGAGAAAGTGTTTATAGGTACCAGGTTTTTTAAATAGCAGAACCACCACAGCAGTAAATATTAATAAACATAACACATATTTAAAAGGAATTATTTAATGACTATATCTTTCAAAAGCACTATTCGGACGAGATTAGCATTCCAAACGGTGTTTGAGTTTCAATGTGTCCCCCAGGACGTCTGTGATTTTATGCACAGATTCAGACGAGATAAAAATTCTCAGGCTATTCCAGAGATGGGAGTGTCTGTTTCATGCGTTTGGACGTTGCAGAAAATCACGTGCTCTGGATACGCGTGTTTGTAATGTTTAATATTTTGCTTTAAATGTAAAATTATTACAGAACATGTAATTTATTTAAATGTAAAATTATTACAGAACATGTAATTTATTAATTTAATTTTAACAAATCAAAATAAAATGTACAAATCCTACTAAAGTAACGTTAGCCTACGTGTTTTATATAACTGTCTGCTTATAATAAACCCAAAGATTGAAAAAATAATGAGCTAATAACAATTTATCTTTATTAATTAACATTAACGGAGTTTCTTACCTTATAACGTTACTAGGGGTGTCACGGTTCACAAAACCCTCGGTTCGGTTCGTATCACGGTTCCATGGTCACGGTTCTCGGTTCAGTACGGTTCTTGTTGTTATTTTTTTTAACACTCCAGAAATTTATTATCTTATTAATGTATTAATTATCCATAATTTAGGATACAGTATTAAAAAAAGTTATATCATGTAATCATGCACAAACTGAATTTGACTTTAAGCACATTATTGGGAACATCCCTGAGGAAAGCCAGGCGAGATTTTGACACAGCGAGAGGGAAGACATTGATGATTTCAACATGCTTTTCATTTATTTGGCAAAAAAGAGAATGTGTATTGCCATCTACATGAACTTTGTGTGCATTTTTAGCACACAAAGATAACTTGCATTTATCAAAATGCCAACTTCAGTCAGTGTAGCTTTAAGATTTATCACTGAGAGGCTGCTTAAATACTTCAGAGAGAATATGTGAATGAGAGAGAAACATAACGTTTACACCTGAAATATTTAAATCCGTCTCTTTTGTCCACTTTTGACCATTTCTGTCCTGATTACTTTAAGGGGCAGTTTATGAAATAAGATTGCGCGACTTTCACACGCTAGCAAAATGAAACTACGCGGAAATCAGCCGCTTTCGTTTTATCAACGAAAGGCTAAAAATAGCGCTGAATACGAAAAGACGTAAAACAGTGTTCATTACCTCAGATTAGATAAATGGTCGGAGAGAAGGCTGTCGCGTGTGGCTGTATCTATTGTTTTATTTCCGCTGTCATCATAGGTAACATGAAATAAAAAATGTTTCCACACACCAAACTTATACGACGCTGGCGCATCCTCCAACTGCGGGCAGACTTCTTTTTCTCTCCCTCTTGCCATTTCTACACGTAACATGACCGGCAGCACTCACTCTCCACACCAGTCACCTCTTCTTTCGCGCTATTCACGAAAGGGGAACATGCTATCTGAGGTCACATACAGGGCACGAGGCTACATACATTACGCATGCCATGAACCGTTGAACCGTACGAAACACACGCGCTCCGAACCGAGACAAGCGAACCGAACGGTTCGGATTTTTTTCATGAACCGTGCCACCCCTAAACGTTACTGATATTACAGTGTTTAGTCTTAACAGTGTTTGATATTCAGCTCGTCTTGATTTGATTATTTTATTTTGCCGAATGGGAAAAACATCCATATCTGAATGAATGGGACTCAGGAAATACAATATACGCTTTAGTAAGACCTTGTGGCAGATCACGTTGGCCAAAACACGAAATGAACTGCATTTTCAAAAAAATATTGCGGGCAAACACAGACATTTGCATCCGGATGGGATTAAATTTCTCAGAGGACCTCTGCATTCGGCGAAAAATAGTAGGTAAATTGCTCTGGAATTCTTACCAAGGGCGTCAGAGAAAAACACAGACATGGCCGATTCGGACAGGATTAAAAACACAGAGGACCTCTGAGAAGCACGATTTCTCAGAGGTCCCCTGTAAAACTAATCCCGTCCGAATAGGGCAAAAAACTGAAAATTCTTCATAAGAAATAAACACAAAAAAATTGTCCACTGTATTAAATGGCTTTGCACTGTATTGTGTTACACTGTCAGTCAAGAAGCGCCATTAGATACTGTCTCGTATATACAGGCGCCGCAGCTAGGGCTGTCGCGGTAACCGCATTACCGCATGACCGCGCTACTGACAAGCCCAACCGCATGGAAAAAAAGCAACAGCAACAACCGTGCCTTTCACGTTAAATTCATGAAACTATATGCCTGTCATCCTGACATGTATATTAAAGGCCAAATAGATTGTCAAGAGTTAAGAGAGTATGCCAATTTGTTTTTCGTAAATTTCAATTAAAAATGTAATAGCCTACTTCATATTTCGTTAAATCATAGTGAATGTGTGAAAAAGTAAAACTGAGATGACAGAATAACTGTGGCGTCGTCTCCCTCTAGATCCAGTTTTAAAGATTAAAAGTACTTTAATATAACTGATCAACCCAAATGACGCCAAAATATAACTGGATGCTTACCAGCATTAAAACCTCATAAAAAAGACCTTATAGGTTTTTTCTTTGTGCATCTGCAGCGTCCGCTCCGTGGATGCAGCCAATATAATGCCGAGGTTGCTTTTCTGAACTGACTGACTGCACACTTGACTTTCACATTTAAATATCCAAGTTTTTCATCAACAGTATCTGCGTGAAACAAGTAAGTTATTATAGATAGCATTTAAGCTTGTTCCGAAATGATGACAAATCTTTGTGACTAAATATGACCTCTCCAGCTTAATTTAGCCAAAATAATGATACATTCGTTTTCATACTTTATATATAAACGTTAATTTATCTACAGTACTAATGTATTATTAAAATGCCCTAAATTATTATGCATTGCCTTCTGTATTGCATTCGTTTTGTACATTTACAGGTGCACAAATACTGGCTAATTTTAATTTCTTTAAGACACTGCAGTGTTCTGTATTTGCCGATGCTCTGTTAATTTGCGCTTAACAAGCCTAAATGATGTTCTTCAATTTATTTTTGTTTTCTCAAAAATATATTTAGCTGTAGTATAGCTTGTGTTAATCTTTTTTTTTCATAAGGGGGAATACCTGTAGCCTACCCTTCATTTATTAGTTGACCTCATTGTTCTGGATTTAAAAAATATTTTATTTTAGTAAATGAAGGCGGTAAAACCGCATACCGCGCTGGTGAGCCACGCAAAATCACCGCAAGGGAAATTCCTTCACCGCGACAGCCCTAGCCGCAGCTCCCCCTTGTGTTTCTTAGAGAGATATGCAATCATTGCGGTGATCTGAAATCATGGCGATTATGTCAAACAATCACAATGAGGCGATTATTTAATCATTGTGACAGCCCTGAATTTATGTCGTTTTTTGTAAATGTAATATAATAGCTCAGTTTTGTTATTTAAAACCAGTTATTTAGTGTCAATCATCTAATGTTGTATATGCATCTATATTTTCCAACCGATGTCTTACTGAAGTATTATATTTGTCTTTTAAACCATCAGAAGATGATGTTCATCAGCATGAAGGACCCCAGCAAACACAGATAGTCAACAGCTGCTGAAACCTTTCAGCAACAAATACATTTTATACTTGATGAATAAATGTAAAGTATACAGACTGGCAATGCTTTTATATTAACCTTTAACTTTATTCATAAAATAGTGTTAATTAGCATTTTTTTGTGTTTGGCTTTGGTACCAAAATTGGTATCGAGGACCATACATTTTTACCTTGTATCGGTACCGACTACTGAAATTTTGGTCCCGTGACAACACTAGTATGCTGGAATGACAGCTCCGGAAAAGGACTCATACAGAATGATGTTCTTAAACAATAAAAGTCTGTAACAAATCTAACGATTGTGTTGAACTCTTTGTGAACCATTGTAAAGTGCACTGAAATTCCACCAACGCCCATGGGCTATATAAGGAGACCCAAACAGACAATGTTCAACACTATTAGCTCTAAGTTGGTGCCAAGACTTAGAACTCTGATGTGAAAAAACGAGCCAATTTCTCACACAAATATATTTTACGATTAATGTCAACATGAAATGCAATCCCATATTTAGTCTTCTATGAGCAGATTTATTACTCCAGTCAACACTTTACAAGTTAAAGAATGTAGAAAGAAAAGTAGGCGGCACTTAAATGTATTCATCTCAAACTGATTGGATGGTGAAAAGGTGGATACCAAAATAGAGCCAAGTGGCTGAAGAGGATGCGTTGCATGCTAAGTAAGAAGGATTTGTGATGTTGGCTGGGGGATATTAACCAAAATTCAGATCTCTGTCATCTTGTCTTGGCGATATACCATAAGTGTCTCTGTATTTTCTACAAAGTGGAATAAATGTTTACATGCAAGCCAAAGCCACATGTGAGATATCACAAATCACCATTATCAAAACAGCGTATAAAGAAAATAAAATTCAAAGCCAGGGTTTTACTCCCTGTTTGAAAGTATGCAGCTGCACAAGATGCAAGCTGGTTGAAAAGTTTTGGCAGTGCTTCAATTGCAATGAAGGAGGGTCATGTCAGACAATATAGATATGGATGGTATTATCTTATTCTGTATCCCACTAGGAAGTAATACTGATATATTGCTACTAAAACTCAATATAACGCCCAGCCCATGACTTCATGTTTATTTTAGGATGATTCTAGTTCAACAGCATTAAGCAGCGTGCCTTAATGCCGTCATGGGGCTGATTCGGCGGGTAAGGCACTCGATTATGCAACGCCACTGAATGTAGGCTAATATCATGAAAATAACAAACGTGAGTACTAAACCAGAACCTCACTTACTATAGCAATGTCTCAAACACATAAGGAAATTATACAAGTGCACTTGCTAATTTTATCTGCCTTACACCTTTTATATGAGGATGATAAACCAAATCAAAAGTTTACTTGACATCTGCACTGCTCTTGAAAGAAATTGATGTGGCATGTGGCCATGAATCCAGACAAAATGTGTTGACCTTGTTTTCACTCTGCTTACAAAAATCCTGCAGCTGGTATTTAGTCTCAACATCACTGGAACGTCACATGGCAACTCTTCCTCGAAGGCATACAGGAATACTCTTGTTTAAGTACTTTAGTTCTTGTCGGTCATGTTTCAGGCCAGGTGAAGCATAAGAGATAGCGAGAGAGTGAGCGGGAGAGGTGTGGTTCTTGGTTTATTAGCCTGAAGAAAATTTGAATCCACAGGTTAACAGCATCAAACTGCACAGCGGTTGCTTGCTTAAAGGCGGGGCTTGCCGTAGTCAGATTTTCAGACACGGAACAGAAACTTGAAGCCAAATAACACATGGTGAAATCCAGCCTGTATTTACCAACACTCATGAGATGCCTAGCAACACTGGCAAAATACCACTGTAGGAAAGAATGAGAAAAGGTACGAGAAAAATTGGCCTTTTAAGTACAAAACGTAGCAGCGGTCTGATGCATTATCGAATTACAGAAAGATTATTTTTCAACCAAAAAAGGAGTTGTTGGAATATGTAAACTATGCTCTGTTTTCACAGACTTGTCTCTCGTAATTACTCAAAACCCTAAAAAAAGTCCCTGCTCTAGGTGTACATGAAAATATCCTGCGTAGGCCTATTTATTTTTGAACGTTTATCTACCATTAGCTCCAAGACCTCGAGTAGATGAAATCAACATGGATTCAAATCGAGGCAACGACTTTTAAATGCAGACAATCCCATGACACGCTGCATCATTCAAGCATACAAAAGTCCGCATTGACACTTTCATGAGTCATAAGGTGGCCACACAGACCATCCAACAGTCAATTACATAACTCCATAAGCATCCATTTATACAAATCAAGTCCACAATGTCATTACATCACATAATACATCACTGGCTGAAAGGCTTAATATTGTTGTCAGTGCGTATGTCAAGGAACCTTACTCAGCAAGATGATGACTGGATTGAAAACGCCTAAAAGGAGTACAATGGACTTCTCATGAGAAAGCATAATTACTGCCAGGCAACAGAATATCAATTTATAGCGGCAAGACAGAACGATATTCAGAACAAAAGACTGTGTGAGAAATGAATGAATTAGTCCAAAAACAGATCTCCGCTTATCTGACCTGCGGCCAATTCAATTTGACTCATTTGTGGGGAGGAACTGAGTAAAAAAAGTGCACATATAATTTCTATAACTGTCCTAAAATTTTTGAGCTACCAAAAAAACTCAGCGACGGGTTGGGCATAGTTCAAAACTTTTAAAATTTAAAAGATTAAACAAGGGTTCTTCAGAGCAAACTATTTTTGGTTCCCAAAAGAAAACCTTATCCCGCTGGGACTCGATATACCGCCAGCATTGCACAAATAATTTTTTCCGCCGTGGGTGCTTGGCACAACGTCACGCAACGCTTAGGTTGCTAAACAACGGCAGACGCTACGGGAGCGCCCAAGCACTTTGGAAAGAAGAAAATCGGCCCAGTTGTGTTTTACATGCAGTTTTACACAAAAAATTTGAAGCTTATTCATTAAGGCATTGTAGATATAACAACTCATGACATCAACCAATCAGAGAAGCTTTATAATAAGCTAAAATATTTTTGATTGAGATTATTTGTGAATATCCGGCATTTTTCCATCCAATTCGGTGGGTGCTTGAGCCCCCAGCATTTTGTGGATATAAAAGGTTCTTTAAGGAACCAAAAGCCTGATCAAAACCATTTTAGGAACCTTTATTTTGAAGAGTAGCGATTAATAGAGTAAAGTCCTATTCGGACGGGATTAGTTTTACAGGGGGACCTCTGAGAAAATCGTGCTTCTCAATGGTCCTCTGTGTTTTTAATCCCGTCCGTATCGGCCATGTCTGTGTTTTTCTTTGACAGCCTCTGTAAAAATTCCAGCGCAATTTACCTACTGTTTTTCACCGAACTCAAAGGTCCTCTGAGAAATGTAATCCCGTCCAGACGCAAATCTGTGCAATATGCCGTAAGGTCTTACTAACGCACATATATTGTACTTCCCGAGTCACACTCATTCAGATATGGATTTTTTTTGCATTCGGCGAAATAAAAATTAAATCAAGACGAGCTGAATATCAAACACTGTTAAGACTGGCCACTGTAATATCAGTATAAGGTAAACTCAAACTTATTTTGTTCAACTCCGGAATGGTAATGTTAATTAATAAAGATAATATATTTGTTATTAATCATTATTTCTTAATTTTTGGGGGGTTTATTATAAGCAGCCAGTTATATAAAACACGTAGGCTATTTTAGTAGGATTTGTATAAGTTATTTTGATTTGATAAAATTAAATTCATAAATTACATGTTCTGGAATAATTTTACATTTTAAGCAAAATATCAAACATCACAAACACGCGTATCCAGAGAATGTGATCTTCTGCAAGGCCCAAACGCATGAAACAGAAACTCCCATCTCTGGAATAGCCTGAGAATTTTAATCCCGTCCGAAACGGTACGTAAAATCACAGACGTCGTGGGGGACATGTTGAAACGTTGTTTGGAAAACGAATCCCGTCCGAATAGTGCTTAAAACCACTTCACTCATTTTCAAAATGTAGGGGAATTTATATATTACTTTGTTTTACTTGTTCAATTCAGCTTTGATAAACCATCTTCGCTATAGCATCCCGCTTGTTAGTAATGTTTTTTATTTCGCAGTCTTGCCCTGACACACAGTTGAACAGCTCTGGTCGAACAATCTTTATCGTGTTAGCCTCTATCTACAGTACTGGAGTCAGTTCAGTTAATGATAAGAAACAGAACGTAATCTGTAAAGAGAGCGAAAGATGCTGGCTGCCATACTTGCCTGTGGAAACACACAATACGCAACTAAAAATATAATGACAAAAATAAAGTGACGTGTTAACTTACACCAATTCTTATCTGGCTTTAATCAACTTAAACAGAACTGCAAGACAACCTACTGCCAAAAAATCCTGAACAAACACCGATCATTGTATGAGAATGCATTCCAAACATCCCGCAATGTTTTTCATCCATAGTGTGTAACTGTGAGCTTACGTGCATCAACATGAGCATGGGAATGCAAAATTTTGACTAGAGAGCAACAGAGCAATTCTGTCAGAAGTTTTAAGCATAAACACAAATCATCCAAAAAATATTACTGGTATAAGAAAAACGTACTTGTGGTAATTTTTCTAGAGCGGGTTTAGATAGGTTAACATTTCCAAGATAAAATCAGCATCAATGCATCAAATTCCAGACAATGTCCAGAAAGGAGTCAGACAGTTTTCCAAGAAATTCTGCAATGAGAACAATGAGGCAGGGAGGCTTGCTTTCACATTCTTTACCCATTAAAAACTGCACAAATTATACCACAAAAAAAGAGGTTGAAATTTGCACCAGACATGTTAGTAGACTGCCTATACAAAAGTGTTTGCAGATGGTACAAAATACTGTCTTTCAAAACAAGCTGTGGTAAAAAAAATAAGTTTGTTGGTCCACATAGTGTGTCGGGAAAACAAGGGTCCACCTAAGATTTTAAACTTGCTCCAAGGTTGACACATGCTTGTGAAGTATAGGTTACCTACTGACCTACATCAAGGCACAAGGTTTTTAAGGAAGCAAAGTCGCCCCACTGAAAAACTTTTCTAATCTGGCTTGCTGGTTTTAACTGGCCAAGCAAATCTAAGATGGTTTAAACTGGTAATCCAGATGCTCTAAATCATTCAATCAATTAAACCTACTATTTTAAGTTTTGACTTGTTATAAGTTGACATAACAAATTAAGTTAAACAACTTCAACTGGTTTTTATAAGTAAAGTAACAAAAATTATGTTGATTTGACATAATTTTTTACAGTGCAGGCCGGGATATCTAGCCTGGCTCCGCCCTCCTACGTGCTTCCGCTTAATTTTCATTTCGCTTCTGTACAACGTCTGGGACTGCTGTGTAGAGTTTTGTTTTCTCTGGCAAAAATCTGCAGGTCCAATCAGCGAACAGAGGGGGGTGGCTAAGAACGATGACGTTGGCGTCAGTTTGAGTTGTAGTTCAGTAATGGCAGCGGAGAAAGACGTGAGAAAAGCTATTCGGTCCGTTGAAGCAAAACTGACGAACATACAGAAGTTAAAGCCGGAGCAAGAACAATGTTTGCATAGTTTTGTTCGTCTGATCATTCGGACTTGTTGTTTCCGGCCGGTTTTGACGCATGATATACGTTACGACCACACATTAGCGATTGGCTATGGCAGATTCTGAGTGACTCTGGGTAGATCCAATAGTTTTAAACTTCAACAGAGGACCTTAACGGAAGTAATGCTTTGCAATGGAGCGTGGCCAGACTCTCTGTACAATTGAAATGAATGTACGAGAGTCTGGTTGGACCAGGCTATGGGATATCAGCCAAGACCAGTAAATCAGCTTAAGTTGATTTAAACTTATTTTTTAGGTCTGTCATACAGACATGATGAGAGCCAAACACGCCTGCCTGACCTAGAAAAGAAAAATAACATGATATGGACATGTAAGATTTTTGACACGTGTGCACTAGTAAAACAGATCTAGGGCATTGAGTCTGACAAGAATATAGGTAGAGACGCTATCTGACAGCACAAATTAACAAATTCATCTGTCCGTACTTGAGCAAATCCTTGGTAGAAGTTTAAACTAGGGATGCACCGTATGACCGGCCAGAAATCTGAACCGGCCGATTTTTGCTCCTAAGGCCACGCGACGATTCTTCGTTTTGCCGATTATTATTACGGACACAAAGCTGTTATTTATAAATGCGCTAGGGATGCACGATATATCAGCCAATAACTGCTTTTTTTTTATATTATTATATTATATATATATATCGGTTATCGGCCCCCAAATATAAAGAGTTATCGGTTATCGGCCAGAATTTCCATATCGGTGTATCCCTAAAATGCGCCTCTGAAGAGAACTGAGAGAGTGCAAACGAGACTTTAATATTCGTTTTATCTCAGTAAAATGCCTGGTAAAGTGCTGTTTATAAGCGCACATGGCTGCTTTGTTTACAAGGTAAAAACTGGGAACAACTTGTATAAGCACCTCCCTCTCTCTCCCATCACTATGATGAGACGTGTGGCTTGCTTATAATACAAACACATGAAAAGACAAGAAAGACTTAATGTGAAGGAATAAACGCACATTTAAAGATATTTAAGTTTGCGGAAATTCTGCACTCGCAATTGGGTTAATGCATTGGTGAAGCGGACATTCACACACGCACACACAATTTTAAAGATATGATTTCATAAAGCAATTTACTGTGTGCTGAGCACATGACGCATCTATTCTCTTTGTGTTTTAACGGTTGTGAACTTTCCATTGCAAAGTGTGGATTTCCATGAGATTACACTTCAAGCGCATCAATTCTTTACCCAGGAAGCATATAATCGTAGCATACAGGATCATTTAGACGCATCAATTCTGCGCCCGGGATGTGCATTAAAGGTCCCGTCATGCGCATAATTCCCAAAATAACCATGTATCTTTGAAAATGGATAACTGAATAGCCAAAAAACTAAACTTGAACAACTCAAGAGGGAAGTATGTTTCCATCATAAAAAAAAGAACTAGGTATCATCTGAGTGACCTTAAAATGATGCTGATCAAAGCATGATTCAACGATCAAGACAAAAACTCGTCTGCTTTTTCAATAAAGGCCAACTTTCACTTCACATTGAGTTCCGGCCAATGAATCAGAGCGAGCGAAACCGCCTCCACAACCATCTGAGGCGATTCCTTTACTTCCTGAATTCAGCAGCGCACAAAGAAAGCCTTGTCACGCAGCCCAGTCGCATCATTGGTCTACAGGGTTCATGGGGAACAGAAAGACTGAGGGTTAGATAGGCCTTAACCAAATCTGATCTGAGAAAACACATGTTCTTCTTCTTTCAAAATAAAGTATCACTTTGTTCTAGAATAATGTAAATAGAGGAACAAGAGTGCAAAGTGTGATGTGACCGATCCATGCATACTAAGGAAAAGTTCATGACATTCTCACCTGTTAGGTCACAGATACACAAGGTAGTTTCCTCTTCACAATTCACAATCTTATCACACCGCTGACTAAACTGCTGGCATTTCATTTGCTTTAATGTCAAACTCTTAATCTCTGCTTCAAAGCAATTTAACTGACTTATAGAGGTTTATTGGTTTGCGCTAAAATATCTTTTGTTGATAGATAATACTGCTTCCTTCCTCATCAGATTGGGTGTGGTCCATGCTACAGTGTGACATCCAGTTTCTGTTCCCTGAGGCTCAAGCATTTTAGTGGCTGTTTGCTTAGCATGTCATGGTATGCCTGGAAAGACATAAATTTAACACCTGTTCACCACACATTTAATTCATATAATTCACATATAGGCAGTAGCCAATGGGCTGTTTGAACAGGCAAAAAGCAGCCAGTGCATCACCTACGCAAATATTAACACAGCCTTATCATTCAAAACTTTGAAAAAGTGCTTTTGGGAAGCATAAAAATAGCTACAAATCTTAACTAATAGAGAAATGTCTGGTAAGATGCACTTTTGAGCGATTGCATAATGCATGCATTGTTTGCCATTTTGTATACGTTCAATGAAACTGCCCGATGAGCCACGAGCAATCTGAATGAGTCCGCCTTTGTCATTTGGATACAGAAGGGAGGATGATGCTACCTAAATCCTCATGCTGCCTCAAGGCCAAAGAGCAAATGTGACAGCATGCCAGCGAAGACACTGCTGTCTCTTGTAACAATAAGATAAGGGCGCGTATTTCTGGTGGGTGCAGGACAATCCCCATCGCTGTCATAAGCTGCACTGCTTAAAAACAAAAGAGCTTTGCTTAAAGCAAATGACTCTGTAAGATCAAAGATCTTTCTGAGGTAAGATCCGATGTTACAAAACAAAGAGCAGTTTTGCAATTTTGCAAATAAATGCTGATGGATAATGAAATGACAAGTAAAGCTTTAAAAAAAATAAAGGGAAACTGGAAAACAGATATTCAGCAAGTAAGTACACTTTTATTGCAAATCGCTTTGGATAAAAGCATTTGCATAAACAATATGAATGTAAAATAATAATTGAAAATTATTATAAAAAATAATAAAAAATGAAAAATTTATGCTAAATGAATGGTAATGTATAGCGCTAGCTCAATAGCTGGATGGATTGCTTAACTAACGTGGGTGATCTATAGTCTGATAATCAAAAAGACAATCCTTTCAAACACTTGGTTAACATGTTCACCTTTGAACGTGCTTCACGGCATTCTAAATGCTATTTGGGTAAACAATGTGCAGAACCAAATCAAACAAAGGTTGGGACATCAAAATCTTTGTGGTAACGTTTCTAAATAGTTAAAAAAGCATAGGCTCACTACAAGCATAAAAGACATAGGGGTGTTTCCCGGGCACGGCTTATCCTAGTCCCAGACTAAAATGCATGTTTGAGCAATCTTGCACTGACATATCTTAACATATATTAACATCTTTATTCATTCATAACATGCATGAATGAAAGAAAGAAAAGAAACAGGAAGAAGAAAAAATCGTATAATACCCGTCCCTTATATCAGTGCCATTGTTTGGTCTTAATATGCATATCAGAAATGTTTTTTTGTAAAGCATGTTTGTAGAAACTACTTAAATGTCCTACTATAACTAAGGCCTAGTCCTCGATTAATCTAAACCCTGTCCAGGAAACTGCCCTGTAGTGCATGCATAGGCGATGTCACATAACCAGGGTTATTTCACAGAGGGACCACTAAATGTCGTTTATAAGTGATGCACCGAATGTTCAGCAACCGAAACCATCCAGATAAAAATAGCAAAAAAACAACAACATCCGTCTTGGACACTTAAAATGCTTTCACACTGCTGACATGTATGCTGCATTTATAAAGCATGCACGCTTCTTACTCTACACTTTAAATTTATTCTGTCTTTTCATTAATCCAGACCCAATTGTTAGTTTATTTTAAAAATGCGATCATAAACTCAACACATACTTTAGTGTTCATTGTGTTCCACAATCCACATTAAATTGTATAAGGTAAAAAAAAATGTAATCTGTACATCTGCATCACTATTTTAAATTGCTTTACAATGCAAGCATCATAAAGTTTCTAAATACGTATGACCCAATATGCATGTCATTGTGCTGTAAATCAGGTTTAATATTCCAAATCTCAATTTAAAGCAAATTTTAATACACAAAATATTATTGTAACAGAGACTCAAATCATTTGACTGAACAAGGAATATTATTGTGACATTTATGAATAAAATGCTATACAGAGACAGAACCAGGTTTCGAATATGGGTTGCATTTAATACCCGCTGCGTACCTTTAGATGGGGAGTTATCCATCGAAAAGCTCTGTGTTCTGAAGAATGCAGCCCTATAGGGTGTTCAACTTACAAAAACACTGGTGATCATGCAATCTCAAATGTGTCAGTTGTTTTAAGGAAACAAGACTTCCTTTAAAAGTCTCTCCTTGCCTATATATGTCCAGTCCACTGTTTCTCTTTCTCTCTCAAACACACACACACACACACACACGCGCACGCTCTCTCTGTCTCTGAAGCTGCATCCTCCCAACAGCTTTACGGCCACTTCCTGCATCTCTTGACTTATTTTATCAAGCATCCTGACCCATTTCCCAAAGAACACAAGGAATCGAGCAGAGAAGCACGCAGGAGATGATATGATGATGCACACAAGCACAAACCAACACATGGGATGAAGCTTTGTGACATCCAGCCCAAACATTACCACTTGGGGATTTCAGCATGGCCTTAGGCGAAATGATGCACCCACAAAAGACAACAAGAACAAAGACTGCTGTCAAAAAATTTATTATAAAAAATATACTGGGTGCAATGAAGGATAATGAGTACAATGAGTTCATATCCTTCTGGCACTAATTTTGATGTGAACTCTGTGCAATAGAGAAATCCAATTGCAACATCAAAGGGCAGTTTCCCGGACAGGGATTATCTTAAGCCAGGACTAGGCCTTAGTTTAATTAGGAAATGTAACTAGTTTTAAAAAACATGCCTTACTAAAAACATTACTTGTGTGCATTTTGAGGCAAAACAAAAGGCACTGTATTTAATGATATATCAGTGCAAGTTATTTTAGGCTACGTTTACATGGAAACAATCTGAAAAGAAACTGCAAAAGTGGCGTTGCGTTATCACTTTTTATTCTGCGTTTATACAAGCATTTTGAGGGGGAAATCTGCGTGCATATGGTGACGCAAAAGTGTGTGATATGTAGTATGCACTCCAGGCGGCTAGGTGGCAATGTGAAGCACTGACACACAACAACAACAAAGCCTGCGTACAACCTTCTTCCTGGTTCTCCCAGGTCTCGTCCAAAGCCGTCTGGTTTGCCTCTGACGAATTGGCGCATCAACAGTTTCACCGAGATAATTAATGCGCCTTCTCTGATCAGTAATACTTGCTGTGAATAATTCGTACAACTGCTGGAAAGACTTGTACATTTATCAGAGCTGCTATGGCAACTTGAAGGTCCGACGTATGGAAATAATCTGACATGTTTGTTGTTATTTTCCTGAACTGGTGCATGCCTTTGACGTAAACGCGTACGCGACGAGAGCCACCGTGAGCAGACTTTTGCGTTTTTACTCTTTAGACGAGAACGCGATGGTAGATCGTTTTTAAGATTTCCACTCTGAAGGGTGGTTTCACTTTTTTGCGTTTTTAAGCCCCCAAAACGCCGTCGCCGTGTAAACGAAAGGCACATCCGATAAAATATTTTTACGTTTTCATCCTCGAGCGTTCTCGTGTAAACAGGCCCTTAATCTAGGACTAGTCAAATACCTGTTCAGGAAACCACCCCCAAAACCACAATATGAATCTATAAAAACTGAAAAATGTTAATAAAGCAGAATCTAAAACAAAATGTCTTGGATTGTTAGACAAATATTCTGTAAAAGACATCACACGATTTGAGGTTTCATTATTTCTTTATTGGTTTCTCCTGCCTGGCAAGTTAGTGACTCAAACCAAAACAAGCCAGACAATATTACAGTGTGGTCAGCACGTGGGTAACCACAGAAAACCCTGCACACTAAATACCTAATATTCACTAACACTAACCGGGTGTTTAAAACACAGCCCAAACACAAGACCTAAAAAACATAGGAAATTAAACTACTATTCTTTCAGGGTGGATCTGAAGCAAAACTCAGTGCAAAGCTGTAAATTGAATGTGAATGTGAGAACTGCCATTCAGTCATTCTTTTAAGCTAAGTGACTGACAGTGAAGTAATTACAGGGCAGCCGCCTGGAGCAACCCGAGGTTGAAGGTAGTTCACTCAAAAATTAAAAATGTGTCATTTATCTCAACCTCAAGTCACTTCAAACCTGTTTGACTTTATTTCTTCTGTGAACAAGAAAAAATTACTATTTACTAAAGCACCAATAAACAACTTCTACTAGTAAAGTAATGGACTACATTTTTCAATGCATTACATGATTTACTGAATAAGACGATTTTAAAGAACATCGATATCCCCGTATTACATTTGAACCCGTTACCTACACTATCTAGAGCAAAAATTACAATATTAAAAGCCCACCTGACATAAAAAACACTTGAAATGTGCAGCTACGTTTAATGAATTGACGTAATTTCCACTAAAACAAAGTTAGGGTGGGACAATCTGAGTCCACCCCCCACTCCCTCTTAAAATACCCCGTAGCGTTTAGTTCACTCACTTATTGGAATTTGACGAGTACATAATGACGTCAAAAATATCACTGATCCATATTGGAGGAATTGAGCGATTGTAAGTTTTGAATGCTTATATATTCTTAAATGTGAATTGTGAATGTTTTAGAGCACACTAATTTACAGACATCCTTAAGGATAAAATATTAATAGTAAATTATACTAAAAGCTGAAAAACATTGCATGGGAAGTGAAACGAAATTCCAAGGGCTTCTACGGAAAATTACTGACTATACTTCTTACAAAAAGCCCTCTAGACAGAAATCATACTCGATATACAGTTACACAATCTTGGATATGCTTGGATAATCCACACCTACAGGAAGTTCGAGCAAATTACTAAACGTGTCGTGCAAGCTTATCTTACATCTTCTACGTTTGAAACATGACTGCGTGTTTAGTTTTTGGATTGAATTGATGATCCTACAGTTCGACTGGATATTGTTTAAGTCCCTTTATTAAATCCTAACAAAAAATAAACAACTTTTAATTTTGTCCCACGGGTCAAACCAGTGCAGCAATTTTTAAACTGACAGCTCTACTCGCGCGAACAAACCAAGCAATAAATTCATAGGCAACTTGTGTGGCTTATGTTCACAATGACTGGGTTGGTAAATAAAAGTGTTTAAAAATTAGTTTTTGTTTAGTGGCCACCAAAAATCTTCACCTAAACTTATCTACTAACAAAAATTCCTACATTTAAAACCATTCGTTAAACTTAAAAACCTCAATCCATCTAAAACAATTCACATTGTCAGATATTAAATCACGATATTCACATATGTCAAATATTTAGGAAACATTTCAAATGATTAAGAGTTCATCATTCAAACAAAACAAGATCAACTTTTGCTTTAAAACATCAGCGACGTTCAAAATGAACTGAATAGCTTTCAGTGCATTAAATAAATGCATTAAAATTCCAAACACGATATAAAGCATGACTCAAATGACGAATTTGTTATAGAAATCCAGAGTTTTGAGCACTGAAGATCCGGCCTGATCCACGCTGCCATTATCCATTCGCATGGGCAGATTTTCAAATCCAGCAAAGTTGCACTTACGCATACCAACTCAAATCTTCGCCTCACGCTACAAACATTGCACGAGATGAAGTATTTTCTCACCCTTACCTTCTCAGCTGTCGATGAAAAATATATATCCCTGTCCGACTGTATGTTTGCGATATAGTCGGCTGTAATTTCCCAGTCGCAGTCCCTGATCGCGCGAAGGTTCCCTGTGACTCTACCTCACGCAACTTGTCTGAGAGGCGCCGGAAGCCACGCCCTACTTTATCTTTCCCCGCCTTACCAAAACACGATTGGATGAATATAGAACGAGTGGCGTCAAAGATGACCAATCACGGAACAAAAGATTGGTTACCCCGCCTATTCGACGAGTAAACAGGTATGAAGTTCAGTGTGGACGACGTGACTGCATTACAAGCAGAACCGGTTTATTGTTGCTGACGTCATAAATACATTAAAATCGGTTATACTTAAAATATTAATTTTATTATATAGAGTAGTAAGCTGATAGTTTACCAACGAGAAAACAGTGAGCTGTAAACACAATAATTAATATGCAAATTGATGTAATGAGTTATGTAAAAAATGTGAAATCAAGTATTAGATATTTTTTCTAGTCTTATTTAATGTATGTCTCACTTCAATGCCATGCTGATATAAAGGCATTGCCACAAGATGGCACCATTATGCCAAAATAATCAATTTCGTGAGAAGAAATAAATGCAATGTTATAAAAATGTAAAAAAAATCTTATTGATTAATTTTTAAAATGTGACAGATATTAACTACAGTTTCATTTATTTTCAAGCACTCTCAGTCAAGCATTGAAAAAACCCTTAAGGTTTCCACCCTTTAAAACGTTTTGCATTGCAAAAGCACTTTCCTTTCCAGACCAACTGTCTTACCTTTTTTCACTGAAGCTTTCCTCTCTGGCACTTTGTCGGGTGACTTTTTCGGTGAATCAAATGCTGCTTTCATCTGTGCTACTTTCACAGACTGTGTTGGATCCAAGTTCAGGTCGACCCGGGTCTCTGTAGGCTTGGTCCACTCCTTCATCTTCTTCTGCAACTCAATGGTTTCCTTTATCATGTCAGAAACATGTCTGCTTTTGTGGACACCTTGTGTTAACTCCATAACTGTGGAAGCAGCATCTGCGTTCAGGTTGCTTTGAGTCGCATGCTTATCGTCAAGCAGACTTGAAGGTTTCTCCTCCGTATTGGAGGCGAGCACATGCAAAGTGTGCTTGCGCTGCACATTATCTTGCGTACTTATTAGGTTGCACATGATGGAGGAATGTTGCACGTCTTGTGCGGCAGATGTGTTCGTTGCGCTGCCTGATAATGCAGGTCCTGCAGCACATCCATCGTGGACTTGATCGGATTCATCTGTCGGGCTTACTGTGGAATGGGCTGCCTCATTTGTTAAAGTCTTTGTGAAATCTTTTTTGTAATGTTGAGGGGAACCAGACAGAGCAAATTTAGTCTTCTTGTCCACACTTGGAAGAGGTGGTGTGATCTTTGGCCTGTCTTTGGGATCTGGATCTGTCTCAGGCTCAGCTATGAGCTCAGAGGAACCGGTTGCAGATGTTTCCTTATCTATCTGTAAGCTAATGATATTTTGATTCGACTGTCCGTCTTTGTCTCTCCCTGATGACATCACATTATTTGAGCTTTTGTTGAGGTTTAATTCTTGCTGGTCAGTAGCATCAATCACTGCATTATGGAAAGAGGTACGATTATGTGTAGCATCATTTAATGTCAAAGGCAGGGTTAGTATTTCTAGCTTTGGACCTTCTAGACTTTCCTCTGTGTATACTTTGGCCTTCTGTGAAAGAGGGGAATCCTCAATTTCGTCTTTTGGAGTAACTTGAACATCGGATTTAGAAGGGGGGTGAGAATCTGTAATGTCTTCAAAGGATGTAGCACATCTCTCATCTTCATAGCTTTGTTGAACGGGTTTGTTTTCAGTCGGCGTACTTACGTTAGATGTCACACAATAACCCTCCTCCGATTTTGTTCCATGCAGAGAAAGATCTTTAATCTCGTTTTTCATTGCATGGGAAAAAAGCAGGCCCTTTGAAGCACGCTCCAGATTTTTTATTTCTTCAGCCTCCCTTATGCCATCTTTATTTTTTTGACCTCCAGCAGGTGATCTCTCCAGTGAACGTTCCTTTGTCTCAAAGCTCTCCAAGTCTGACACATTAAATTGTTGCTCATCCTGTGCAAGTTCGCCTGCAGTTATTTGCTGATGGCTCTCAGTTTGACCCAGGGGTGATTTGGATGCCACTTCTAAGGAGCTGAACTCCTTTTGGCTCACAGTGTCTATGACATCATCTGCTGGTTGAAACCCTGCAACATTTTCTTTACCTCCGCAGACACTTTTCATTGTACATCCCTGAATTTCAGCGTTCATTGGGGAGAGTTTAGTGTTTGGGTTTTCCGCTACATCCTTATCTGGATCCTCTGATGGGTTCTCGATTTCTTTTTTGACTTGCTGAATTGCCTCATTAATGTCCTCTGAAGTCTCAGTTGGCGAGTTCATCCCAGGGTTTGATGTTCTGGGCACATTTATCGGCCTTTTGTTGTGTGATTCATCTGGGCTGTTCTTCAACGTAACATTTTCTTTGTTTGTTATGGAAACAAATAAGTGAACTTTTGTGTTGGCAGGTGATGTACCTGTGTTATGATCTTCACCTTCCATGTGTCCATCAGCTTTCAGTGGTTTTGGATGGTTCTCCTTCTCCAGAACCTCAGAGGTCACATCAGCAGGCCCTGTATTTGTTAAACCAAAATCACAGGCACCTTTCACAATCCTGCTTGTATTTATATTTAGGAGATCTGTAGCGCCAGCTTCTAGTTTTCCGTTTCCTTCTTGGCACATAAGCTTGTTTTCAATTCCATAGACAGATTCCATTTTGTCCTTTACGTCTGTTTCCTTTTCACTCCCGTTTTCTTCTTCATGAGGCCATTCAGTTTCGTCTTTGCCAACAGGGTAACAACTAAGGTTCCCCTGATGCTGATTTTGTTGTAGATTATCTTTTAGCATATACTCCAAGTCTACTAGTTCACCAGCTTTTGCTTTTTCCATATCCTCTCTCTCGTGAACAGGTTCACTAGATCTGGCCTCCCATATGGCTTGCGTGCTTTCAGACCGCCTGATTTCATTCATCTGCTGTGGAGCCAGTGGTTCGGCTCTGCCTTGCTCACAACTCTTTCTACCTCCCTCTTTTTCTCCATCCCCTCCCTCCACCAACCCCCCATCCGTGGGAGCGCACACCTTATCATGAGATTCCAAACCCGGCTCCAGCGTAGGTGATGTTGACTCCCTGCCTGGGCCTTCGTCCAAGCTTCCACTGGCTGCTTTCTCTTCGTCTGCCACAACATTACGAGTCTCAATGGTTGGATTTCCTTCCTCCGATGCTCCCCCAGGGTCTGGGTTTGGTCCCTTTTCCTCTGGTCCTGCCGTGCTGTTGTCCTGCCCTGGCTCCCCCTCCTTTCCCTGGTTTTGTCCCATTGCATTCTATGGAAAAAGAAAAGGTGTTATTGGCAGTGTATTGTGGTGGACCACAAGATGTTGATGATGCCATTGCTGTGGCATGCAGGTTGTGCCAGTGTTTATCTAATTACCCTTCACTCCCCGGTACATTGTTTAGATTTTACTCACTTTCGCTAACTGTCTTTTTTATATTTCTGTTTCCACTTTTGTCATTTGGCACAAGTTCATTTCTGTAGTTGTATAAACTTACATGGCGTTTTAGCTGCAAAGAGGACATTTTAATTCCAAAGAGGCTTGTAGGTGACATATTCATAGATTTGATAGTTTAATTTCATTTTGATTCAGTTTTATATACAAGGCCAGTTCTTGCCGGGTATAGAAAGGTGGGCTGGCAGACTGGCAGACTGGCAGATATGCTGGGATTAGACAGACGATGAGAATTGACGTCAGATAGATGTTGGGTTTTGACCTCAAAACCCAATGCCATTCTGATGTCAAAACCCAACTTCATCCTGATGTCAAAACTCAACGTCAGTGTGACGTCAAAACCCAACGTCCATCTGACATCAAATCCCAACGTCGGTTTGACGTCTGAGATCGAAACCCAACATCCATCTGACGTCAAAACTCAACGTCGGTTTGACGTCTGACATCGAAACCCAATGTCTGTCTGACAACAAAAACCAACGTCGGTTTGACATCTGATGTCGTCATTGAATGCCGGATTTACGTCAAAACCCATCATCCGTCTGACATCAAAACACAACGGCGGATTAATGTCAAAACCCAATGTGGGATTGACGTCAAAACCCAACATCAGTCTGACATCAAAACCCAATGCCGGATTAATGTCAAAACCCATTGTGGGATTGACGTTAAACCCAATGTCTGTCTAACGTCAAACCCAACGTCGGTTTGAAGTCTGCTGTCAAAACCCAACGTCCGTCTGATGACAAAAACCAATGTCGGATTGCCGTCAAAACCCAACATCCATCTGACATCAAATCCCAACGTCGGTTTGACGTCTGAGATCGAAACCCAACATCCATCTGACGTCAAAACTCAACGTCGGTTTGACGTCTGACATCGAAACCCAATGTCTGTCTGACAACAAAAACCAACGTCGGTTTGACATCTGATGTCGTCATTGAATGCCGGATTTACGTCAAAACCCATCATCCGTCTGACATCAAAACCCAACGGCGGATTAATGTCAAAACCCAATGTGGGATTGACGTCAAAACCCAACATCAGTCTGACATCAAAACCCAACGGCGGATTAATGTCAAAACCCAATGTGGGATTGCCGTCAAAACCCAACATCCATCTGACATCAAAACCAAACGTCGGTTTGACGTCTGAGATCAAAACCCAACATCCATTTGACGTCAAAACTCAACGTCGGTTTGACGTCTGACATCGAAACCCAATGTCTGTCTGACAACAAAACCAACGTCGGTTTGACATCTGATGTCGTCGTTGAATGCCGGATTTACGTCAAAACCCATCATCCGTCTGACATCAAAACCCAATGCCGGATTTATGTCAAAACCCAATGTGGGATTGACATTAAACCCCATGTCTGTCTAACGTCAAAACCCAAAGTTGGTTTGAAGTCTGATGTCAAATCCCAATGTCCGTCTGACATCAAAACCCAACGTCTGTCTAATGTCAAAACCCAACATCTGTCTGACGTCAAAACCCAACGTCGGTTGATGTCTGACGTCAAAACCCAACATCGGTTTGACGTCTGACATCAAAACCCAATGTCCATCTGACAACAAAAACCAACGTCGGTTTGACATCTGATGTCGTCATTGAATGCCGGATTTACGTCAAAACCCATCATCCGTCTGACATCAAAACCCAAAGGCGGATTAATGTCAAAACCCAATGTGGGATTGCCGTCAAAACCCAACATCCATCTGACATCAAAACCAAACGTCGGTTTGACGTCTGAGATCAAAACCCAACATCCATTTGACGTCAAAACTCAACGTCGGTTTGACGTCTGACATCGAAACCCAATGTCTGTCTGACAACAAAACCAACGTCGGTTTGACATCTGATGTCGTGGTTGAATGCCGGATTTACGTCAAAACCCATCATCCGTCTGACATCAAAACCCAATGCCGGATTTATGTCAAAACCCAATGTGGGATTGACATTAAACCCCATGTCTGTCTAACGTCAAAACCCAAAGTCGGTTTGAAGTCTGCTGTCAAAACCCAACGTCCGTCTGATGACAAAAACCAATGTCGGATTGCCGTCAAAACCCAACATCCATCTGACATCAAATCCTAACGTCGGTTTAATGTCTGAGATCGACACCCAACATCCATCTGACGTCAAAACTCAACGTCGGTTTGACGTCTGACATCAAAACCCAATGTCTGTCTGACAACAAAAACCAACGTCGGTTTCACGTCTGACGTCAAAACCCAATGTCCGTCTGACGACAAAAAACAATGCCGGATTGACGTCAAAACCCATCATCCGTCTGACATAAAAACCCAACGACGGATTAATGTCAAAACCCAATGTGGGATTGACGTCAAACCCAACATCCGTCTGACAGCAAAACCCAACATGGATTTGACGTCAGACAATAAAACCCAACATCCGTCTGACATCAAAACCCCATGCCGGACTAATGTCAAAACCCAATGTGGGATTGACGTTAAACCCAATGTCTGTCTAACGTTTAAAACCAACGTCCATCTGACGTCAAAACCAAACGTCCTTCTGACGTCAAAACCCAACATCCATCTGACATCAAAACCCAACGCCGGATTGACGTCAAAACCCAACGTCGGATTGGCGTCAAAACCCAGTAAAATGTGAGTTACTATTGGGCATTTTTCATTTTGGGGTAAATGAAGTAAATGAGATGTCTAAAAGATGTCATTTTTGGTTTTCTTTCTTATTGGTGCATTTAATTAATGCAAAACTAATATTTTAGAATGAATAGAACAGCAGTAATGTATTTGGCTCTGGTGGAAAGTGTGTTTCTATTCCTCTGTCTTGTGACTACAGCCTATCAGAGCAGCCATTCATGCTCGCCTATTACATGAACTGTAACGTCAGCAAGAAAACAAGGAATTAGAATCACAAGATTTTGCAGGGGAGCTCTGCGGTTAAAGAAACTTTATGTTTACACTGCATAAGATATTAAGAGAAATGTTTCGCCATCAACTACATTCTGCATGTGTGTGACAGCTAACAAGACTGAACAATATCCCAAATTCAAAAACACACCACATGAAAGTTTTTTTCTTTTATTCTTCGTTAGAAGGTTTTCTTTCAGAGTTTTAAAGGATCTAAAAGTTTTCATGCAACAATGTTTCTTGCTGCTGACAGTGATGTTGATGAAGATGGGAACATTTCTTGTAATCCTGCCCTCTGTCACGCCATTTGAAATACTTATGGGCTCATGAAAACACGCTGATGAAATCTATACTTCCTCTCTGTTTCCCCTTTCTGCTTTCCCCAAAAATATTAGATGCATCTGTCTTTAATACCTCATTTCTGCCTGACAACAGTGATCCACAACATGCATTTATTTTTTAAATTTCAATGTCAGCATTACAACATTATAGGCCATTTCATATTGAGTAATATTGCTTCTAGTAACCGATGTCAAGGAGGGCAATAACACACCAACAATCTTGCATTTAATGGACAAATATGTCCCCAACTTTGCCTAAAGCTTGTAAGTTTGTCTAGTATATTAGTTTGTGTATTTATCTTCTGCACCTAACACTGGTGCAGAAGATAAATACACAATAGATGAGTCTCTACAGTCACAATATGTTTCCTGTTCACTGTCTACTTCATGACAGATTGCAAACACATTTACAGGAACTCGCACACAGAGCTGCCGGCATCCACGTCATATGACAGAATTCAACATGTTTTTGGTTCTGTCCCAGGACGAAGAATAGACAAACTGACAACTTTAGGCACATATTTGTTGGGAACAAATGTTAAAGCCACAGATTTCATATTATAACTTCTTTTCACTGTCCCAATTTTAAATTTCCAAGATTGTTGGTGTGCATGTCACACAGTCCTTGTCCAATATTGTGTAAGCAGCAAAATTCATTTATCAAACTTCTCTCATTTAACTTCCAGTATAAATCCATCCCATCCAAACTTTTCACAACTGCCTCATTGTGTTGCATCCGTCATCCAGACACTTAAGGCAAGTCACTTGATTTCCTTGTGGCTCACCGCCTCTCCCACGTATACAGAATCGAACATGAACAGACAACACAGTGAAACGTGTCTCATCCGTCTCCGCAAGTTTATTTTCCCAATCAAGTGTTCAAATCAAAGCAGAGCAATCGTATTGGCCTCACTCAATGGAAGGCAACTTAATAAAAGGTTACATCTGAAGTGGATACTTACCGATACTCATACGACTGCACCCGTAACTCCAGGGACAAGACCACTCTTTGTTGGATAGATGGATGTTTTGGACGACTTCTGCTGGCAAATGGGCTTTTATTACTTTTCGTGTGATGTCACAGTCACATTTGCCTCATGCAGTAAGTTAGTCCTCTCATCACATCAACCATCATGTTTAGGAGCTATTTATTAAAGGGGATAGTGTAATTACATTTACGCATTAGACAGACACATTAATCAAAGCTACTGTATACATTTTTATTAACTGGTATGTGTGATCCCTGGGAATCAACGCACAGCCTTTAGCACCGCTGATGCAATGCGTTTCCAACTGAGCAACAAGAACCCTACAAATTATAATGTCACCTTTATATACCTTCATCAAATCTAAATGACTTTCTACTGTATACAATAAATTCACAAGCTATTTCTTTTAAAGGGATTTTATATATATGGGTTAGAAAATGTAGGTTGAAATTTAGCAGTTATATGGTTAATCATTCCCTGCCTGCCGTCATTGTACCCTACACTGCAAAAAATGATTTTCCAGAAAAAAAATTCTTAGTATTTTTGTCTTGTTTTCAGTAAAAATATCTAAAAATTCTTAAATTAAGATGTCTTTTCTTGATGAGCAAAACGACCCAAGAAAATAAGTCTCTTCGTCAATAAAATATCAAATTTAAGTGAGTAAAATTCATCTTAATTTAAGACTTTTTAGATATTTGTACTGAAAACAAGACAAAAATACTATTTTTTTTGCGTTGTAAGTAAAATGTACAGACATTTTGCTATAAAAAGCTATTTTGTTTTTCATGTTGGTAAAATAAAAACAGAATTTAAATTTTCAGATAAACTGATTGCTTTAATATTAGATCTGACACAAGCTTAATGCCTCCATATTGTTTGTGCATAAAACAAGCAAAAAATCTGCCAGTGGGGTAAGCAAAAAATATTTTTTCTTAAACACTAAATTCAAGAAAAATTTGCTTACCCCAATGGCAGATTTTTTTGCTTGTTTTATGCACAAAATCACTTAAATTTGATATTTTGCTCTAAAAACTAGACTTATTTTCTTGAATCGTTTTGCTCATCAAGAAAAAGTATCTTAATTTAAGAATTTTTAGATTTTTTTACTGAAAACAAGACAAAAACTAGAACATTTTATTTTTGAAAATAATTATTTGCAGCGTACCCACTCTTGTACACTGCAAAAATGACTTTCTTACTTAGCATTTTTATGTTGTTTTCAGTACAAATATCTAAAAATTCTTAAATTAAGATGCATTTTCTTGATGAGCAAAATTACCTAAGAAAATAAGTTTAGTTTTTAGACTAAATATATCAAATTCAAGTGAATTTGTGCTTAAAAGAAGCAAAAATATCTGCCAATGGGGTAAGAAAAAAAATCTAAAAATAAGTTTACGTTTTTCTTAAAAGTTGAAGTCAAGAAAAAATTCCTCACCACATTGGCAGATATTTGTTGCTTGTTTTAAGCACAAATTTACTAAAATTTTATATTTTTTTCTTGCTCATCAAGAAAATTCATCTTAATTTAAGAATTTTTGATATTTGTACTGAAAACAAGACAAAAATACTAAGAAAGTCATTTTTTGGCGGTGTAAGTAAAATGTACAGACATTTTGCTATAAAAAGCTATTTTGTGTTTCATGTTGGTAAAATAAAAACAGAATTAAAATTTTCAGATAAACTGATTGCTTTAATATTAGATCTGACACAAGCTTAATGCCTCCATATTGTTTGTGCATAAAACAAGCAAAAAATCGGCCAATGGGGTAAGCAAAAAATATTTTTTCTTAAACACTAAATTCAAGAAAAATTTGCTTACCCCAATGGCAGATTTTTTTTGCTTGTTTTATGCACCAAATCACTTAAATTTGATATTTTGATCTAAAAACTAGACTTATTTTCTTGAATCGTTTTGCTCATCAAGAAAAAGTATCTTAATTTAAGAATTTTTTGATTTTTCTACTGAAAACAAGACAAAAAAACTAGGACATTTATTTTTGAAAATAATTTTTTGCAGCGTACCCACTCTTGTACACTGCAAAAAATGACTTTCTTACTTAGCATTTTTATGTTGTTTTCAGTACAAATATCTAAAAATTCTTAAATTAAGATGCATTTTCTTGATGAGCAAAATTACCTAAGAAAACAAGTTTAGTTTTTAGACTAAATATATCAAATTTAAGTGAATTTGTGCTTAAAAGAAGCAAAAATATCTGCCAATGGGGTAAGAAAAAAAAATCTAAAAATAAGTTTACGTTTTTCTTAAAAGTTGAAGTCAAGAAAAAATTCCTCACCACATTGGCAGATATTTGTTGCTTGTTTTAAGCACAAATTTACTAAAATTTTATATTTTTTTCTTGCTCATCAAGAAAATTCATCTTAATTTAAGAATTTTTGATATTTGTACTGAAAACAAGACAAAAATACTAAGAAAGTCATTTTTTTTGCGGTGTAAGTAAAATGTACAGACATTTTGCTATAAAAAGCTATTTTGTGTTTCATGTTGGTAAAATAAAAACAGAATTAAAATTTTCAGATAAACTGATTGCTTTAATATTAGATCTGACACAAGCTTAATGCCTCCATATTGTTTGTGCATAAAACAAGCAAAAAATCGGCCAATGGGGTAAGCAAAAAATATTTTTTCTTAAACACTAAATTCAAGAAAAATTCAAGTAAAAACTGCTTACCCCAATGGCAGATTTTTTTTGCTTGTTTTATGCACAAAATCACTTAAATTTAATATTTTGGTCTAAAAACTAGACTTATTTTCTTGAATCGTTTTGCTCATCAAGAAAAAGTATCTTAATTTAAGAATTTTTAGATTTTTTTACTGAAAACAAGACAAAAATCTAGGACATTTTATTTTTGAAAATAATTTTTTGCAGCGTACCCACTCTTGTACACTGCAAAAATGACTTTCTTACTTAGCATTTTTATGTTGTTTTCAGTACAAATATCTAAAAATTCTTAAATTAAGATGCATTTTCTTGATGAGCAAAATTACCTAAGAAAACAAGTTTAGTTTTTAGACTAAATATATCAAATTTAAGTGAATTTGTGCTTAAAAGAAGCAAAAATATCTGCCAATGGGGTAAGAAAAAAAAATCTAAAAATAAGTTTACGTTTTTCTTAAAAGTTGAAGTCAAGAAAAAATTCCTCACCACATTGGCAGATATTTGTTGCTTGTTTTAAGCACAAATTTACTAAAATTTTATATTTTTTTCTTGCTCATCAAGAAAATTCATCTTAATTTAAGAATTTTTGATATTTGTACTGAAAACAAGACAAAAATACTAAGAAAGTCATTTTTTTTGCGGTGTAAGTAAAATGTACAGACATTTTGCTATAAAAAGCTATTTTGTGTTTCATGTTGGTAAAATAAAAACAGAATTAAAATTTTCAGATAAACTGATTGCTTTAATATTAGATCTGACACAAGCTTAATGCCTCCATATTGTTTGTGCATAAAACAAGCAAAAAATCGGCCAATGGGGTAAGCAAAAAATATTTTTTCTTAAACACTAAATTCAAGAAAAATTTGCTTACCCCAATGGCAGATTTTTTTTGCTTGTTTTATGCACAAAATCACTTAAATTTAATATTTTGGTCTAAAAACTAGACTTATTTTCTTGAATCGTTTTGCTCATCAAGAAAAAGTATCTTAATTTAAGAATTTTTAGATTTTTTTACTGAAAACAAGACAAAAATTAGAACATTTTATTTTTGAAATTTTTTTTTTGCAGCGTACCCACTCTTGTACACTGCAAAAATGACTTTCTTACTTAGCATTTTTATGTTGTTTTCAGTACAAATATCTAAAAATTCTTAAATTAAGATGCATTTTCTTGATGAGCAAAATTACCTAAGAAAATAAGTTTAGTTTTTAGACTAAATATATCAAATTCAAGTGAATTTGTGCTTAAAAGAAGCAAAAATATCTGCCAATGGGGTAAGAAAAAAAAATCTAAAAATAAGTTTACGTTTTTCTTAAAAGTTGAAGTCAAGAAAAAATTCCTCACCACATTGGCAGATATTTGTTGCTTGTTTTAAGCACAAATTTACTAAAATTTTATATTTTTTTCTTGCTCATCAAGAAAATTCATCTTAATTTAAGAATTTTTGATATTTGTACTGAAAACAAGACAAAAATACTAAGAAAGTCATTTTTTTTGCGGTGTAAGTAAAATGTACAGACATTTTGCTATAAAAAGCTATTTTGTGTTTCATGTTGGTAAAATAAAAACAGAATTAAAATTTTCAGATAAACTGATTGCTTTAATATTAGATCTGACACATGCTTAATGCCTCCATATTGTTTGTGCATAAAACAAGCAAAAAATCGGCCAATGGGGTAAGCAAAAAATATTTTTTCTTAAACACTAAATTCAAGTAAAAACTGCTTACCCCAATGGCAGATTTTTTTTGCTTGTTTTATGCACAAAATCACTTAAATTTAATATTTTGGTCTAAAAACTAGACTTATTTTCTTGAATCGTTTTGCTCATCAAGAAAAAGTATCTTAATTTAAGAATTTTTAGATTTTTTTACTGAAAACAAGACAAAAATCTAGGACATTTTATTTTTGAAAATAATTTTTTGCAGCGTACCCACTCTTGTACACTGCAAAAATGACTTTCTTACTTAGCATTTTTATGTTGTTTTCAGTACAAATATCTAAAAATTCTTAAATTAAGATGCATTTTCTTGATGAGCAAAATTACCTAAGAAAACAAGTTTAGTTTTTAGACTAAATATATCAAATTTAAGTGAATTTGTGCTTAAAAGAAGCAAAAATATCTGCCAATGGGGTAAGAAAAAAAATCTAAAAATAAGTTTACGTTTTTCTTAAAAGTTTAAGTCAAGAAAAAATTCCTTACCCCATTGGCAGATATTTGTTGCTTGTTTTAAGCACAAATTTACTTAAATTTTATATTTTTTTTCTTGCTCATCAAGAAAATTCATCTTAATTTAAGAACTTTTGATATTTGTACTGAAAACAAGACAAAAATACTAAGAAAGTCATTTTTTTGCGGTGTGAGTAAAATATACAGACATTTTGCTATAAAAAGCTATTTTGTGTTTCATTTTGGTAAAATAAAAACAGAATTTAAATTTTCAGATAAACTGTTTGCTTTAATATTAGATCTGACACAAGCTTAATGCCTCCATATTGTTTTTCAAAACAAGAAAAAAAGTCCACAACTCTGGCAGAATAGGTTAGTAGTACCCTTTAAAAGGTCGTAATATGTACAATTTAGATACAGATATGTATATATTTAGTACCGAAATCTTAAATGATTTTTTTATTGTAATGTATGTTTCCAATTTAACTATTTGTGTGCTGCTATTTGCACTATTTGAATTGATCATTCATTAATATTTGGCAAGTTAGCAAGACAGAATTTGTTTGATCTACACTCTCGGAAAAAAGGTACAAAAGCTGCCAAGGGGGCGGTCCCCTATAAAAACGTAAACATTTGTACTTAAAGAGCTTATATAAGTACCTCAAAGGTACATAAGGGTACTAAATGTATACATGTCTGAACCTCAATGGTACAATTTAGGAGCTTTTAAAAGTCCCCGTGAACTAGAAGTCATGATCGACTTTACTTTTTTGTTGTGTTATGTTGACGTATTTTTGAGTGAAACTGAATATCACTTAGTAGGCATGGCTAGTCTTTTCCAATGTGCTTTGATTGGATATAGAAAAGTAGGCATTTCTTTTAGAAATGAAATGTCAGACTGACAGTCGGAGGGGCGGAGTTAACACATTTTTCCTATTTTGAGTTTATGAGGCAACATGAATAAAAAATAATATTGACTGACATGGATAAATAGTTTATAGTAAACACTGCAATATTACATTAAAAAATAAGAATTGTCAGTTTTGATTTCATTGGGACTTTAAAGGGTACTGTCCCTGTCCCTAACCCTATTAAAGAGCACCTATTGTCCGATTCACGTTTTTACATTTCCTTTGGTGTGTAAGTGTGTACATGTTAGCGACATGCAAAAGATACAAACCCCAAATAAACAATGATGTGAGTTATCGTCTCCAACGTAAATCTCTTTTCTTGGATTACAACAAACACACGGATTGTAGGCAACAGTTTACTTCCTGGGATTGGTGATGTAGACAAGACCGACATTATCATAATTGCTCCCGCATGGACTCACAGCCTGTAAGTTAACTCCTGTTAGCATTGCATTGTGACCGAATCTTTCAAACATGGTAAGGAGCGTCACATTTCCGGTTGACGTCAGAAGTATTCAGGCCAGTCACAACCTACAGATTAGCTGGCCAATCAGGGACACAGAGCTTTTAAAATCGATGACTTTCAGGTAGAGAGTGAAATCGGGAGCTACAAAAATGTACGGTATGTGGAAAATAATGTTTTATTTAACTATAAACCACACGAACACATTGTATTATACTAAATACACAAAATAACGTTGTTTTTTGGCAATGAAATAGGTGCTCTTTAAACACAAACTCCTCAATGCCTTAAGGTTTCTGAACAAAGGAATAAAGATTCTCCCGAAGATGTGGTGAGAGAACAGATACTGAGTGCAGTTTGCCCAATAAGAGACTGCGAAAGCAAGTGAACAAAGCCATTCAAATCTCTCTGTTTTGTGCATGGCTGTCATGGAAACCATCATAACAGGATGCTCTCATTCTCTCTCAGATAATAATACAGGAGAAATGACTTCAGCGCACAGTTCAACAGGCAACATTCTGAAGTTAAATGAGAGAAAACAGGACAGACGAAAGAAGAATCGCAGGCTGCTGTCGAGAAAACCCAAGGTCACCGCTTATCTTAAGAGGGTGTGAGACATTTTCATGTTTAAGATCTTAGCACACAAATCACTTTAAAGGGGACATATCAGGAAAATCTGACTTTTTTCCATGTTTAAGTTGTATAATTTGGTCTCCAGTGCTTCTATCAACCTAGAAAATGTGAAAAAAACAACAACCCAGTAACTCAGTTTTGTTAAACCATTCTCTGCAAGCATGTGAAAAAATGTCATTGAAATTTTGCTCCCCTTGTGATGTCAGCAGGGGATAATACCACTTCTTAATCTGACCTATCCAACCACAGCACTGCCATTTAGTGCAGAGATCAGCTCATTTGCATTTTAAAGGACACACCCAAAAACGGCACATTTTTGCTCACACCTACAAAATGGTAATTTTAACATGCTGTATTTGGAGCTAAACCTTCACATACACACTCTGGGGACACCAAAGTCATCATTCACTCACTCTCATGTTGTTACAAACCTATATGTCATTGTTGTGATGAACACAAAAGAAGATATTTTGAGAAATGTTTGTAACTAAACCGTTCATGGACCCCATTTACTTCCATAGGATTCTTTTATCCTACTATGGAAGTAAATGGGGTCCACAAATGGTTTGGTTACAAACATTTCTCAAAATATCTTCTTTCGTGTTTATCAGAACAAAGAAATTGATGCGGGTTTGTAACAACATGATGAGGGCGTAAATGGTGACAGAATTTTCGTTTTTGGGTGAACTGTCCCTTTAAGTTACCTCCAAAGGTAACAAAACGTATCAATACAATTGCATGGGATTGCTTAATATCAAAGTGGCATTTAATTGATATAATGAAAGCACAAGCCCTGCCTGTATAAAGCTCAGCTAAATTTATATTTTTGTGATTTACCTACATAAGAGCATTTTATACATACAACCTTCATATCTTAAACACTGACTAAGGTCATGTCAAAGATTGAAATCAATGTAAAATTATGTAAAGGAAATAAAATTTTTATTCTCCTCATCTCATTATTAGATTATGATACTTCATTAGATTTCACAGACAGGGTCACATATTTGCATGCTCACTGATTAAATTAATTCTGAAACAAACTCTGGCATGATTTGATTTTAATATGCCAGTTGGTTTGGTTCTTTGGTATTGAGATCATCTATAACATCCATGCGTTTTAGTTCCAAATAGGTGTAATGTACAGTACAACTTGACAAATTGTAATTACTATTGCTTGCTAGAGCAAAAAATTAAACCCTATTCCTATCCACGGAGGCAACTGTCCCGAACATGAATTAATAAGAAAAATAACCTTCAGTAACGACCCACTGCATGCCTTGTGTTTAATGCTCATTTATCAAGTTGTCTACAACCTCAAATCTTGCAGTCATGTCTGTGATGTCACGCAGCCAGTTGCATAAGCTAACAGCAGACTGCACAGATGGCGACCTCTGATGGCATAATCCAGTTACTCAATCATGGCACACTGTCAGGAAAAAAATTGTCAAAAAATCATCCCAGCTATCCCTGGGGCTTCATAAAGTACACATTTGCACCCACTGAGTTCATATTAGTACATCAAAGATACATATTTGTACCAAATGTATACATATCTGTGCCTAAATGGTACATATTAAGACCTTTAAAGCACACTGCTGTTCCAGTAACAGTTGGCACGGTTCCCACACTTTAGTTAACTTTAAATTCAAGGACCTTTCAATGACTTTCCAGGTCCAATACCCTGAAATTCAATGACTAAATGTGGGGACACATTTTAAGTGAGAGCAAGTTTACATCGTGTTACCTTTTAAGATACATTGTTACCGTTCCCAGTTCGAGGGAACTCGCTCTGGGTCACGGCGGTGACACCCTCCAGGGGTAAGTGCGTCTGAATGTGTATATCAAATTCAACCAATGGTGAGGCTTAATGACAAAGACACGGTGACGCAGGAGCCAGGTAGTATATCGCTATCTGAAATATTGCCAAAGACAGCGTAACAGGTACGAAGGAAGTATGGCAAGGGAGATGCAGCGTCTCGTTCCCTTCACAGGGAACAACAGTTACATGCGTAACCCGAGACGTTTTCATGTGTCAAACACAACTAAAAAAGCATTTTGGAATGAATCAACATTCGCATACAGAAGATATGAGCATTTAAAGTGAACAGTTTAGCACTTGTGCTTAAAGTATAGATTTTTATGATATACTCCTACACTACACAGGGAATAATATAGATTTTTTTCCAAAAAACTTCTTGCATAAAATAGATTCAAGCACTTTTAATGACCTGTATCCATGTATGTACATTTTCAAAATTTTTTCCAGATTCACAAACTTTCAAGGATTTCAAGGACCCGTGCAGCTAGGGACTGTTGCTTAACCATTTTTTTCCCAAACAATGCAGATCCTTTTTTTACCGGATGTTTGATTTTGTGTTTAATTGTTTTTAAATCTAAGAATCTGGTAAGCAACGATTGAAAGTATTTCACCATATAAAATACAAAAACACACTGAAATCATATGTAAAAGTTTATTTTCATAATAAACACATACAGTACATCATTTCAACAGAATGTACAAAGTGCAAAATGCATTGAAACTACAGCAAATCTGCAGTACATCGAACAAATTATACTGCATACTTGAAAGCGATTACAAAGGTGACAAAAGATGGAGAGAGAGAGGGACCACTGCTAATTCGTGATCACTGCAGTTAAACAGCATTGCTTATTCACCAAAATGAGGCTCTATTACAACTCGACAAGTCTATCGATGGATGATTTACAACAAACATCCAGTGTGACATCATGAAAATCGCTTCCGGGTAAATAGCTGACAAAACCTCTACGGCTGTACCTAAAGAAACAGCACATGGCATGTAATATTGATCATTAACACACAACTTTGGTCATCAATTAGCATAAAATCCTTCTTCACTCCTTTGGAAAACCTAAACAGTCATGGCAACTCCAACATCTCTTTGAGTTTGTAGTGCTTTAAAAGGCAAAGCGAATATGCCAAACACCAATGATCTACAGCAGGGGTAACCAACTTCGATCCTGGAGTGCCGATGTCCTAAAATTGGAGCTAAAATCTGCAGGACATCCAGGATCGACGTTGCATACACCTGATCTACAGTAAGTATATGTGCTAATAAAACAACACAAAACATGCTGCCAGCTATGTAATGTGCCCATGTATCAAGTGAAAATCAATGCCTGTAGTGATTCTGCGTAAGGCACTTGATGTTGATGATAAAACAATGCAGGCAACCAACATTTCATCACTAATCTCCGATTTAAACATGGCATCCGATGCAAAATCTTTGTCACTGTGTGCATTTCCTTCCAAGAAGGACATAGTTGCAGTTTATTTTACAATTCATTGGGTTTCGTCCATATCAGTTTTAGCCCCACAGGGAAAATGTCTTTAAAATAACAGCATTCAATCCAAAATCATCCATGCAAACTCGCAGGCAGCCTTGTACGGTGGAAATGTTTCAGGTTAAGAATTGACTATTAAGTACCATGAACTTCAGCAACCCTGTTATATGACCGACATACAGTACAGTATTTACATACAGTGTATTGCTGTGTAGAGGTGAAGATGTGTATTATGAGCCTGCTCATGTGTTTGACATTAAAGCGCACACACACTAACACTCAGAAAGGTTTCATTTTCATAAATAGTTCACAGTAATGGTGTAGCCGCACCACTCAGACACATCCACATTTCAGTTCCTCAAACATGATAGCATAGATAAGCGTACAAAATCAGTAAAAAAAAATGATTAAAAGAAACTATACTGCGCAATAAACCTCTCAATGCAACTTATGTAGGTAGGTAGCCAAGTGATGTTTTTTACACCAGAAATACATTTGATCTAATGCATTAAGGGGGTGTGCGTTTGTTTTCAAAGCTTTTGTGATTACATTAGTTGGTATGGCAGGTGTCTTTAGACACATACAGTGTGGTCCTCAAAGTCAAAGGAAAGATACTAGCAATTGAAGTACAGTAAATAAACCCTGTTTTCTGGACCATTTGCATTGGGACATCTGCAAATTCTCATTTTACATTATTGTTTTTTATGCTGATTTAAATATAAACAATTGCTCATTAAATTACAGCATTTTTACTATAATACAGTAGAAATTTACTATGAAACAAAAATGCTAATCGAAATAATGGGTATTGCAAAAGACTTTTAAATGCAAAAGGGGAACTTTCTACTTTTAGATTGTGGTGAAATGTGATATAGACATGTCTATATCGTCTGATCATGTTGTCTGATCTCAGTTCAGCATTACAGTTATCATTTTCTATTTCTGTACACTTAAGAGGAACGGCTGGGTTTTTTTCAACCCAGCGTTGGGTCAAAAAAGGACGAGCCCAGGCCTTTGGGTTGTAATTTAACCTGTTTCAACTCAAAATGCTGGGTTGTTTTCTTTTTATCACTTAGAATTTCTGAAAAAGGCTAAAAAAGGCGTAAAAAGGACACATATTTTACCTGCTGTGTTGATTGTATCTTAAAACGGTTTACAGCAAGATTTTCAGCTTTCCAAAGATATGTGACATGTTTAGCTAGAGTTGTTGTATTTGATAAAAAAAATTCAGTCAAAGAATGCAGTGTCCCTCCCACAGTAAACTGGAATTTTAGGGGTTAACCCATTGTTGGGTTAAATATAAAGATTTTCAAATTTAATTTAACCCAACAGCTGGGCTCGTCCCTTTTTAACTCAACCTTTTTTAGAGTGTAAAGATCTGGATACATTTTTTTACAGCGTACATAATATATTATTATGAAAAGCTGACTGTAACTACTGCTAGAAGTACAGCTAAAAACTTTAGCATTGGGTCAAAAATAGACTAACCAAGCCGTTGGGTTTAATTAACCAATTTTTTTGCATTTGACCCAACAATGGGTTAAAACAAACCAGCATAGGTTAAATTCGTCCCTTCTTTACCCAACGCTTTTGGAGTTTTTACGAACTATTAATATATTGCTGTTGTGATTCTGTGAGCTTGGAGACTGCAGTGTACACTGTGAGTTTATCAATGTTCGCTTACGGTACATTCACACGGGGCACAAGCGTTGACGCTTCCCATTCACTTTTAATGGGTGACGTCATGCTGCCCGAACTGAATTGTGGATCTGTCGGTGCCGCGTCACTGCCGTTGCTCGCAGCAAAGTTGAACATTTCTCAACTTTTCAAGCGGCAATACGTGTGTCAGCCAATCAGATCGTCTTATGCAAATAACCTAGCCAATTACGTTTTAGGAAGATTGGAGCATGTGTAGCGGCCACTGTGATTGGCTGTTGGCCACGCTTCAGACAAGCCTTCCGTCAAGCGTTAACGCTTCTGTCCCGTGTGAATGTACCATTAAAGGCGGGGTGCACGATTTTTGAGAAATGCTTTGGAAAGTCGGGCCAAGTAGCAAAACACACTTGTAGCCAATCAGCAGTAAGGGGCACACATGTCTACTAACCGACATCGTTGCCTGGGTTGCGTATGTGGGGGGCGGGTCTATAAAAAGAAGGTCCAGATTCTATTGGCGTAGGGCATGTTTGTTTAGGTGATTTCAAATATCAACATTGGCTTTTAAACATTGTGCACCCCGCCTTTAAATGTGTGATATGAATAAATAGTGCTCATAAACGGCTGCTTAAATGATATCCTCTATTGAAATGAGTGGAGGCTTGGACCCGAAAACAGTTTTCCTTACATAATGACTTAAAAACAAAAGTCTCTTTTTACCTCTACAAGTAACTGCAATTGGAAAGATAAAGTTCCTCTATCGCTTATGATATTAAAAACAAGGTTGTCTCAATTTCATACAGTCTAAAAACATTTCTGGGTTATTTTCAACCCAGCATTGGGTCAAAAAGAGTCGAGCCAAGCCTTTGGGTTAAATAAACCCAGAAAATGTTTATATTTGACCCAACAATCGGTTAAAGGGATAGTTCACCCAAAAATGCAAACAATGTCATCCATGACTCACCCCCATGTCGCTCCAAACTCGCAAGACCTCCGTTCATCCTCAAAACACAGTCCAAGATGTTTTAGATTTAGTCAGAGAGCTTGTTGACCCTTCATTAAAAATCTATGTATGGTATTCTGTCCATGTCCAGAAACGTAACAAAAACATCATCAAAGTAGTCCACGCGACATCAGTGGGTCAGCCAGAATGTGTTGAAGAATCGAAAATACATTTTGGTCCAAAAATAAAAAAAATACGACTTTATTTAGCATTGGCTTCTCTTCGGCGTCTGTTGTGAAGCGCATGCGCGAGACCAAAGCCACGCGACCGCAGTGACGCGGATGACGTGCCATCCTCAGACATGTTTTTTTTTCAAACTTACAGTGTCAGACTGTAAACGAAACTCGGGCACTAAAAAAAAAAACAGCTGGGGCGCACCAGATAACACGTCAGCCGCGTCACTGCAGTCACGTGACTCCAGTCTCACGCATGCGACCCACAACAGACGTCGAATAAAGACGTTTTTGTTATTTTTGGACCAAAATGTATTTTCGATGCTTCAACACATTCCAACCGACACACCGATGCCACATGAACCACTTCGATGATGTCCCCATTACCCGTTCTGGACATGGACAGTATACCGTACATAGACTAAATCTGAAAAAGATCTTAAACTGTGTTCTGAAGATCAACGGAGATCCCACGAGTCTGGAACAACACGAGGGCGAGTCATCAATGACATTATTTTCATTTTTGGGTGAACTATCCCTTTAAAACAACCCATTATAGGTTAAATTAAAACACAAGGGGCTAGGCTCATCCCTTTTTGACCCAACCTGTGTTAAATCAGTATATGCACACTGACAGTACTCTATGTTTTTAAAAACTAAGTGATTTAGGTAAGTGACCCCATGATGTCAGATAAATCCCACCGCTCTATAGAAATACTGGAAACAAGCAATCAAAAATTCATGCTACACAGTTGCATTCTTCAGAGAAACAACAACTGCATCTACAAGCGTTTTAGTGAAATGAGGTACTCGATTTCCCTTCACTTCTGAATGATTGTCTTTCATAACACCCTCATCGAGAACAAGATGAAGATTTAAAAAATAAATCTCCTCTTGGTGATCTAAGTGACCCTTCACACACACAATGCACTGTGAACAGTCGCCATGTTTTGCTATCTGTATGGGCCAAATTCGCCCCTGGCCCTGCATCAATACCTTGTCCCGAGTCTCTGGCCTACAAACATTACTGTACTGTAATGAGGTATTGATTTGAAGATTTGTGTATAAATGATCAGTGTTCTGCATATGATAAAAGAGAAGTATGTGGATGAACTGAGGTTTCTCGTGCACATTCATAATGTCTGTCAGCACGCAAAGAAATTTCCTAAACAAGACTTCTTTTCCTTTTACCGAACATTCAGGAAGTTCATTCAGTAGGAAGAATGACTTTAAAAAAGCTTTTCAACTTTGTGACCATGTCTGAAGGAATTAGTGACTCATTCGGGGTCAGAGATAAGTGATTTGTAGCATGGTAAATGGGCGGACTGATGGAAACATTACACAATGGTCTATTTTGACTCTTTCTTTAACAGCCTTTGGAATAAGAGTGCTTGTTTTGCTTTCAAAACAGCAGGAATGGTGAGTGTGCAGCAATGTGCAACATTTAGATTCCATGTAAGAAAAATTTGGGATAACTTCCTTAAAGGTATAGCGGAGGATTTTCTCGAATTTTAGAAAAGAACCGCCTTCTCCACTTTTTAAAAAAAATGCAATTGCGCAACACTCCTGATTGACAACTAGGAGGACCAATAGCCTTGATGATCCACCCGGAAAAAGAAAATCCTCCGCAATACCTTTAAATTATGTTTATAACCATAACTAATTCAAAGGAATGCTCAACACATTTTTCCCATCTTAGGCGACCTTACAGATCTTTATAAAAGTGACTGAAATGTTCAAAACATATATAAATATTTCCCCAATGGTTGCATAACTAAATCCAAAAATCGTGTTACATTTAAAATCTCCCATTTTTGACGTCAGCTCCCCGACTCCCCAGATCCCGTTTGGTAGGTGCTACTTATGTTGGTGGATGTTGAGGGAGGGGAAGAGTGCCAGGATCTGGCCCAGTCTGGGCTGACGGATCGCTCGGGCTCCGGAGACAGCGAGAGCATGAGAAGGGTTTCTGCATCGGAGCATGCCGAACACAAATCCTCCGAGGAGAACGTGAGGCTGCCCAGTTTGGCGAGAGAGTTGGAACGTTTGAGGTGAGACGGTACGGTAAGTCCCGCCAGACGCAATCGAGCCTCGATTTCTTGCGCGCGCTGGCGCACGAGTCCTGGTTTCCCGCGGACGCTGCGGAGGCTGTCGCTACTGGAGCTGCGGGTGAGAGTGGAACCGTGCGGGGACGAGACAGGCGTCAGCCCGCCTGAACCTAGAGCGGCCAGCAAGGTCTCGTTGGTCAGTGGCACCGCAGCTTCAGTGGAGAAATCTGTCCGTGTCCGACACGAGTCGTTCGAATTGTTTGTTGCATCCTCAGCGCAACGATGCTCGTTCGCACGTGCACGCTCCTGGAAAAGACCGGAGAGTTTTTCCAAGCGTTCCGTGCGGCGGCGAACAAGCCCGGATCTTTGCAATTGCGTTAGAGTTTCTAGTTGCTGTGGTGAGCAGGTAACATCTGAACCTTTAATGTCTCTCTCATTACCAGGTAGACCCTGTGTACCAATTTCTTTTTGCTTTAAATCTCCATCCGCCTTGTTCACCTGCTGTGGTGTCCCATTATCCTGATCATCGATGGATTTGCTTTCTGGCTCTTCATTATGCCTCAAAGGAATTGCATTGGCATCAAGGCACGGATTGGAGGCATGCTTGTCACATACAGAGTTGGCACAGGCTGGTATTTGAATGGAGATACTGGGCACGCTGTGAAGGGGTAAAGGGGCGAGGCCTCGTCTGTTAGCCTCTAACAGAGCACTCTGGGTGGGCTTGGAAATGATCGGTGAGCCAGGACCAAACCTTTCCTTAGCCTGCAGCTTTAGATGGACACTTTCCTGAACATGAAAAGAAACAAAGACACATTAATGCATGTCGGGTCAAATAAAAGCAGAATATACATTCCCCCTTGTTTTAGGTTTTTATTTTTGGTTGACTATCCCTTTAAAGGGACACTCCACTTTTTTTGAAAATATGCAAATTTTCCAGTTCCCATAGTTGAATATATGATTTTTATCGTTTTGGAATGCATTCAGCTGATATCCGGGTCTGGCGCTAGCACTTTTAGCATAGCTTAGCATAATCCATTACATCTGATTAGACCATTACCTACGCGCTAAAAATAACCAAAGAGTTTAAATCTCAACTTTAAATTTTCTGTCGGTCTTAGTACATGATGTAACTAAAGAAGAGTCAAGAGTTAAATAGGAAAAATATTAAAAGTCTTTGGTTATCTTTGAGCACGATGCCAACGGTCCAATCAGATTCAATGGACTATGCCAAGCCATGCCAAAAGTGCCAGCGCCAGACCTGAAGATCAGCTGAATGCATTCCAAAACGGTAAAAATCTAACGTTTAACTCTAAGGGAGCTGAAAATTAGTATTTTTTCAAAAAAAGTGAAATGTCCCTTTAAGAGAAGATATCGTGCACTCACAGCGAGATGGTGTTTCATTCTGATGTGATTGTTGTTGTTGGAATTCTCATTGCACAGATGATTCAGGCTCGCCAGATCGATACCCTTGTCACTCGATGACTCCTCATTTTCTACTCTCTTTGCTCCTTCTGCTAACGCCTCCATCTCTTCTTGCTCTTTCTGAGCTTCCTCCTCATCCTCCTCCTCCACCGTGCTGAACTCCAACCGCAGACGTAGTTCCTCCAGGGGCTCCGCCCCTCGAGAACAAGTCTGGGCGGCCGTACCTTCCCCAGGAACGCCGATGTGGGGTATAGGAAGACTTTCATCGAGAAGCGCGTCTTGCTCCACATCTGCAACCTCAATGTAGAGGCGACCTACATCCACCAAAGGTGGTGCCTGAAGGGGCGTGGATGGTTCGCTGTCGAGGGCGGAGTCGGACAGACGGCGGAAGTAGTAATGGAAGTTTTGTGGGTGGCCGGGGTCCAGATCCAGGCTGATGGGAGAGGAGTGGGCCGCAGGCTCACAGCATATCGTCACCCCAGGAGTTGTGGGGTTGTTGGTGATGTGACCGACAGTCTCTGCATTTAAACAACAAGGGCCAGCGAGTTGCTGGCAGTCAGGGTGATCACATTCAGAATCAGGATGCCACAGACGGTTATGGCGCTGCTTACTAAAGGGAAAACCAAGAAAGAGAATAAGAGTCATAAAACAATGATTGTATTTATATTTATAAACAAGTGGGACAGTATATTATTTTAAACCATTAAAATATGAGGTGTATGGTGAAAAATGAATAAAACACTAAACGTCTTAAGTTATTTACTGGACAAAATCATTTGCAAAATATAGGGTATTAGGGAATCTGGGTTGTATTTAAATATAGAAGATATGCATTAAAACAACAAAAAGCTCAAACTAAATCAAAGCATTCACTGACTAAAATTTTATCTGTTAGTAATATTTGTTGATCCTCTTTTCTGGTGACATTTTGTCCTGGGCTATGTCTTTATAAGCTCTGCACATTTTTTAGCCAAACCTCCTTAAATCAAAGCTGAGATTCAGTTTATACTCCAAACACACCAATGCAACATGCATACATAATTTTTAAAGAATATTTATAAAAATATTATAAATGTAAAGAGCAAAGATGTCAATGGTTAAAGTTGAACATCACTTTTGGCCACTACTGTAAAGAAATTACACGGGTGATTCTCACGAAACCATTGAAACACCACAGCACTAATGATTTTAGCTTTAAAATGTGTAATATAGTAACATTAAAAAGCATCAGAATTAACACAATACTGTGTTCTACCTTGCACAATGTGTGATTTCAACATAAGAATTTATAGTTGTAAATTTTATCTCATTTTCTGCTGAACTCTCATTACCGCAATGTGTCCGGCTGTGTTTGAAAATGCGTTATGTTGTAATTTAATCAAATTAACACAAAAATATTAAGAAAAAAAAATAAATGGATGTTTTGCTAGACTACTTTAGATGACAGAAAAAATATTTACTGAATATTCATGTATAATAATAATGAAGAAAAATTAGGAAAATTATGTGTCCATGCCTGATGTTCTCATCCTCCGCAACACTTTTTGAGAACAGTTTAAGCACACATACAGAATTTTAATAAAGTTTGATTTTGAGTGACCAAGCACATGGACCAGTTACTTCAAGATGGCTACCAGGTAAGATCATTTTTTACAGTTAATTTGAAATATTGTCTTGTCAGAATGCTTACACGACATTTTGATTATCATTACCGCAACAGATGCTTATTAAATGTTAATTTAATTAATAGAAGCATAATACTTTGATTTTAAATGCATGTGCAGAATCTCCAAATTATGTTCTTTCAGGTTTGTCATGTCATTTTGAAAATATGTCAGTGTTGATGTTTTCTGACTGTTGCGGTAATGAGATTTTTTAGGACTAATTTTTTAAATTATGTTACAAAAAGTGTTAAATGATAAGTAAAAGTTTTTAAATTAATGTTCCCATTTACTCCAGACTTTGTTTTTCAATGTCTGGTGGGAAAAAAATAAATGTAAGCAATTTTTACATTTTCATGCTTGACATTTTAAAACCAAGTTTTCGTGAGAATCACCCACACATACAGTACTGTAGATATATCTATATATTATACTGAAACGTCTGTCATACCTGGCATCCAGTATGCCCTCATACTCCGCCAGCTGTCTCATGAAGCTGGCATTGGGACGGGCGATACTGCGTTTCTGCTTGACAAAGTTATAGGCCTTCTCCAAAGACCAGCCGTATTCTTTCATTGCATATGCTATAACTGTGGAGGCAGACCGGCTTACACCCATTTTACAGTGAACCAAACATTTGGACCGATTTCTTCTGCAGGGTAGGGAGAAAAAATGGTTTGAAGTGAAATATCTCACAATTCATTCATAAACAAATTAATTGCATTGTCGTCAATACAGGTACGTCTGTAAATCTTACTTTGCTTTGACAATGAAGTTGTAAGTTTCGTTCCAGTGTGCCAGTAAATCTGTAGCCTCATCGTCGTACACCCTGACATTGTGGTAGCAGAATGTTCCTGGGAAGAAATTGTCTATTTCCCTCGTAACATTCAGGATGTAGCCCACCCTAAAACAGCAACGAACAGATCCCAATACATTACACATGGACAACAATGGAAAACCAAAAGCATGCAAGTTTATTCTTATTTCCTTCAGCAGAGACAAAAATAAACCCACTGGAGCTGCTTATTCCTGTTAAAGAAACACCTTTGCACCAAACTAAATCATGGAGCCTGTTATTATATGGCACCCGTTATTACACAATTTGTAATTTTTCCACTGGGATGAGGTTTCTATTTATCTATCTATCCATCTATCTATGGAATCCTTGATTCTGATTGGCCAGAGGCGACATTCTGAAGTTTGTTATTCCGCAGTAACACTGTCAGTTAAGGAGTGCCATCTGATATGATCTCGTTAATACAGGCGCTGCAGCTCCCCCTTGTGTTTTTTAGAGAGATGTGCAATCATTGCGGTGATCTGAAATCATTGCGATGAGGTCAAACAATCGCGATGAGACGATTATTTAATCATTGTGACAGCCCTAAAAGGAATTGTTCGTGGAGCCCGAAGGTGAAGCCGCGGTATTACACTTCTGGCCCAAACGTTTGCGCTCCCAATTCAACCACGCCCCTTCAACTTCTCATTTGACTGGCTTGCTTAGTTGGATAGTTATTATATACACATTCGGTCGGTGTGAAATAACACAAAAATCGAAAATTAATAGTTAGTTATATCTTTAAACTTCCCTTAAAGCTCTAAGAGTCCGCGCTCAGAGAAGCTGTCAATCATAAATGTCAATCATAACAACACGCCTCATTTCTATAACATCAAATTACTAGCTAAAATGAAACGTATTACAAAAATTAACAATTGAACATACACTCACCTAAAGGATTATAAGGAACACCATACTAATACTGTGTTTGACCCCCTTTCGCCTTCAGAACTGCCTTAATTCTACGTGGCATTGATTCAACAAGGTGCTGAAAGCATTCTTTAGAAATGTTGGCCCATATTAATAGTATAGCATCTTGCAATTGATGGAGATTTGTGGGATACACATCCAGGGAACGAAGCACCCGTTCCACCAAATCCCAAAAATGCTCTGTGGGGGCCATTTTAGTACAGTGAACTCATTGTCATGTTCAAGAAACCAATTTGAAATGATTTGAGCTTTGTGACATGGTGCATTATCCTGCTGAAATCAGGGGATGGGTCATGGTGGTCATAAAGGGATGGACATGGTCAGAAACAATACTCAGGTAGGCCATGGTATTTAAACAATGCCCAATTGGCACTAAGGGGCCCAAAGTGTGCTAAGAAAACATCCCCCACACCATTACACCATTGCATTAATGAGAAATTGAACAGGTGTTCCTAATAATTCTTTAGGTGAGTGTATATCAGCTTGATAACAACTACGTTAAAGGACCAAAAACGTCTTTCTGAAAATTTTATTGGAAGTGTCATTTATTTTTTATTTTGAACCGAGTCAAGTTTGTTTGCATGGAGAGGGCGGGGTTTATGACTTGTACTGCAGTCACCAGTGGGCAATCAAAGAGCCAGCAGCTTCACTTTTCAAGACATATGAGGCACACCCAAATAAAACTCACCCAGTTTCTTGAAGTTCCTCTAGGTTTGACGCGTTCCATTCAGAGCCCTAAAAGAAGGCGGCAGAAAACAAATGGTTAAACTAAAATGCTTAATATTAAGAAGTGAACTGCAAGATTTTTTTTCTTGTGTATATACAGTATATGAATTTCTCTTTGTTGCCTTCTAGCATCAAAAGACTTTCATGTTGCTACCATGACAAATCTCAAACTTTCAAACTGACACGCACATTCTGGTACGACTGGCAAACATCAACGTCTAAAAAGGAAAATAGATGAAAGTGGACAGGCCAGATTTATGCAGCACAAACCAGATAAAGATGGTCAAAGATGACAGTGGCTTTGTCCATCTGGCCGAGGATGAGCAGCATCTCGTTGTCTATGAACTCTTTGTACTCCTTCAGATTACGGTTCATTTGCTGCTCCAGCACGATGCGAATCTGAGAAACACACGTAATCGTAAGTCAAACTTTATCATCTGCGTAGAGTTATTATAGTCCATGCATCAACTCGATTTCCTGCTGACCTCTTTGGACGTGACGTTTTCCAGGTCCTGGCACATCATGATGCTCCTGAGTTTGGTTTTGATTAGGCATTCGGTTCTTTCTCTCTCCGTTGGCCTGCAGAACAGAAAGTAAACACCATTTAGTGTAGGAGTTCAATAAAAAGCATCAAAGAAGGTCTTATTAGCGCACCACCTCACTTCCTGCATACGATCTTATGTATCACACAGATCAAACGTCTATGAGATTACACCATGACAACCCGTAACAAACACGTCCGGTTGTTGCTTGCCGTCTCGGTCGGTCGCAAAAGAGAAATGCAAGAATAAGGCAATTCCAAAAACAAATGTTAATTCGAATCGTCTGCCGGGATTAAGCGATGCCAAAAAGCCTCGGCCTTTATTCCTGGTTTGCACTCACTTGTCTGCGAAGGCTGCCGGAGAATCCGGCCGTAATGTTTCCAGGTCCTGCATGGCGTTCCATTCATTGATGCAGCTTTGATCGGAGCTGATACAGCTCTCATAGTAACCCATCCACGTGAGGGCCATGCCACCGGGAAAATAGTTATACCTGCGTGATACCTCACACACTTTGTGCAGGATCTGTAATGCTGACCTGAAGGAAATGCAAGGAAAACGTGAGCTATAGTTATTACAGATTATGGGTTATAATGTAGCTAAATCAGAGAAAAATAAATCTATTTAGTAAACAATAAGAACCCCTAAACGAACAGATGTCACCAGCCTGATCTCATGGGAATTTGTACTGAATGTATTCTACGAGTTGGCTTATTCATAAAAAGTCAGACAAAGTGATTAGTACAAAAAAAACCATATGATTACTACAGGGTTCCACACCTTAGTTAACTTCAAATTCAAGGACCTTTCAAGGACTTTCCAGGTCCAATACCCTCAAATTCAAGGACTTAAACATTTCAAGTGAGAGCAAGTTTACATCGTATTACCTTTAAAGATACATTGTTACAATTTGTGACACTTTGGGGACGCCTCTAGGGGTGAGTGCGTCTGAATGTGTATATCAAATTCAACCAATGGTGAGGCGTAACAACAAAGACAGGATGACGTGGGAGCCAGGAAGTATATCGCTATCTGAAATATTGCCAAAGACAGCGTTACAGGGACGCAGGAAGTATGGCAAGGGAGACGCAGCGCTTCGTTCCCTTCTCAGGGAACAACACTTACATACGTAACCCGAGACGTTTTCATGTGTCAAACACAACTATGCAAAAAAGCTTTTTGGTATGAATCAACATTCGCATGCAGAAGATAAAAGCATTTAAAGGGAACAGTACAATACACTCTTTGAACGGATGTGTTAAATATTGAAGCGTGAGCGGTCTTTTGCTGTCATATTACCAGAAACTTTCAGAAGTGGGCGCTTGCTCTGACAAAACGTGTGGCACGGGAGGCGTCAAAACGTGAGGCGTTCGGTGCGGATAAGCAGTACGCAAACAGCAACATTCACTGCCCATAGAAAACCATTCAAAAAAGCACCCGGCACTGCCATAAAGGCTTTCTGTGGGATCCGCCCCGTGTAACCTCTAATGTCACAGAGATGAAAGCAAATCGCACAAAAACATACAATTTGGTAGTACAAATTAATGCGAATTAGCCACCTCGTAAAATACATACGAATAGTTTGGTCAATTAATTTTAGTTGAATAAACTGTTATTAAAATAAAACTTTAATAAACTAAATTAAACTTTAGTAGACAGCTGAACTAGTTCTCCACAAGCATAAAACCCAGGATAAAAAAAAGAAGTGGCACCATGTATTACCATAATGGTATACCTGCACTATGGTACTACTATAGTTTTTTTTAAATAATGTTGGCGTACTGTGCCAACTCCACATACTGCATATAAACAAGAACATGTTTATCATTTAAAATAAAACTTAAAATTCAAGGACCTTTCAAGGACTTTCCAGGTCCAATACCCTCAAATTCAAGGACTAAATGTGGGGACATATTTCAAGTGAGAGCAAGGTTACATCATGTTACCTTTTAAGATACATTGTTACAGTTCCATTTCGAGGGAATTTGCGCTGCGTCACTGCAGTGACACTTTGGGGACGCCTCCAAGGGTAAGTGCGTCTGAATGTTTATATTATTTCCACTAGTAGCATTGCACTACATATCATACTGTGAAAATTGTGACCTTGCATGTGAAAACCCAGGTAATGTCATTTTTTGTGATTTCCAGTTTTGTACACAAAATCATTAACATAATATAAAAAAAAAGATTATATGAAAATCTAAGATTGATTACTTTTAGTAAGGTCATAATTATATTATAAGACTTTAGTCTGGATTTTACAGACGGAGCCACAAATAAAACTTCACACTTATGATCAGGCGCTGCCATGGTATTTTTCTAACAGTCACCAGATGGCAGTGTGGAGCAAAATTTTTTAATAGACACCAAACTCCTAAAGCACCTGTAAACATGTAACCCTAGGGTGGTCCTTATTTTTTAACTTTTAAAAGTTAATGCTCTCACCACACCAATATGTTTGAATAAATAAATAAATAAATTGGACAAAATGTTTTCAATATTAATTAATATTTATTTAGATGTTGCTCAAGACCTTTGAAGATTAACATATTCGCGTATTATGTGATACTTTGTGCTATCATGTATAATTGTTTAATAATATATACTTATGGCAGCAATGGACTTATTTGACCATACTCCACGCAATTAAAACTCCTGTTTTAGTTGTGATATGTCTTTCAAAGCAAGAAAGCTTCAATGTAAAAAAAGCACAATAGACAACGACTACACTGAGACAATAGCTGAAGCAACATGAAGCAAGTCCGCTATATGGTTACTCGGATCAGAAGAGACTGAAATAACTGGAACAAAGTTACGCTCCAAGAAGCAAGTTTTATGTGTGTTGTGCGTTTTTAAATGGTACAGTTTTGCAAAAATATGTGATTTCGAAAATATTCAAAGGCTTTAAGCAACCTCTAGATATTGCAGGAACAATTTAACATTTTGCACAGTGTGTTTTTATTGATATCCTAACACATCTGGGGGTGAGAGTTGAACATTTAAAAAATTGACCCATTATAAGGACCACCCTAATGGAACCTCCTCCAAAAAACTAAACAGATGTCTACCTCACAAACAACTGTGTAAATTCATCCAGCCTTTTACAGTACATTTTAAACACTTTATAATAATCTGCTAAAAATAGCTGACTTCTCTGCATGTTATTAGGGCCCGAGCACACCGGGGTGTGAGGACCCTATTGTTCTTCAAGGAGTTATTATTTTTTTTTTTTCTTTTTCTCCGACTTCAGCGGGACTTTAGAGGGCCTAAACATACTCGAAAACTTATGAAATTTTGCACAGATGTCAAGAGTGATGAAAATTTACATGTGGTGTATGCTTTAGAATTAGGCGTGAGAAAATGGCTCTATAGCGCCACCTACAAATTTTCAACGAAGCAGCCCTCGGACTGTGTTTGACGTACAAATACGAAATTCGGTACGCGTCTGTAGCATGACAAGACCTACAAAAAAGTCTCTTGGAGCGAAGCCGTAAACCAAACAGGAAGTCAGCTATTCTGAGTTATTTTTGTGATTTGGGCGCAGTTTTTGTCATTTCCAGGCGTCATACTTTAACTAACTCCTCCTACAGTTTTCGTCGGATCATCTTCATATTTGGTGAGTGTCATCTTAAGGCCTTTGTGATGCTAAATTGCGAAGGATTTGACTCTACGTAAAAATTTGTGTCGGTTCTGGCCCGACAAAATTTGATGTTTTCCAATGAAACAGGAAGTTGCTGGAACTCATGCATACAGTGTCCGATCTGTCCCAAATTTCACATGATTGCTAAGAGTCCTGACCTGAACACATCTACATAACAATTTTCATTTATAGCCATAGCGCCACCAGCTGGCAACCTGAAGGAACATGTTTTAGCGCCACTTTCAAATATTGAATGAAGCAGCCCTTGGACTGTGTTTAGCTTACATGTACGAATTTCGGTATGCTCATGTATTATTACAAGCCCTACAAAAAAGTCTCTTGGAGCAACGCCCTAAACCAAACAGGAAGTCAGCTATTTTGAATTATTTCTCAGATTTTGGCTCAGTTTTTCTCATTGCCAGCAGTCATACTTTAACTAACTCCTCCTACAGTTTTCGTCGGATCATCATCATATTTGGCGAGTGTCATCTTAAGGCCTTTGTGATGCTAAATTGCGAAGGATTTGATTCTATATTAAAATTTGTGTCTATTTCGGCCAGCCAAAGTTTGATGTTTCGCTATGAAACAGGTTGCTGGAACTCAGGCATACAGTGTCCGATCTGTCCCAAACTTCACATGATTGCTAAGAGTCATGACCTGAACACATCTACATGTCAATAGTCACTTATGGTTATAGCGCCACCAGCTGGCAACAGGAAGTGACATGTTTACAATGATTATCCAATGTCTGATCTGTCCCAAACTTCACATGATTAATAAGAGTCCTGGACTGAACACATCTACATGTCAATAGTCACTTATGGTTATAGCGCCACCAGCTGGCAACAGGAAGTGACATGTTTACAATGATTATCCAATGTCTGATCTGTCCCAAACTTCACATGATTAATAAGAGTCCTGGAGTGAACACATCTACATGTCATTAGTCACTTATGGTTATAGCGCCACCAGCTGGCAACAGGAAGTGACATGTTTACAATGATTATCCAATGTCTGATCTGTCCCAAACTTCACATGATTAATAAGAGTCCTGGAGTGAACACATCTACATGTCAATAGTCACTTATGGTTATAGCGCCACCAGCTGGCAACAGGAAGTGATATGTTTACACTGATTATGCAATGTCCGATCTTTCCCTAACTTCACATGATTAATAAGAGTCTTGGACTGAACACATCTACATGTCAATAGTCACTTATGGTTATAGCGCCACCAGCTGACAACAGGAAGTGACATGTTTACACTGATTATGCAATGTCTGGTCTGTCCCAAACTTCACATGATTAATAAGAGTCCTGGACTGAACACATCTACATGTCAATAGTCACTTATGGTTATAGCGCCACCAGCTGACAACAGGAAGTGACATGTTTACACTGATTATGCAATGACCGATCTTTCCCTAACTTCACATGATTAATAAGAGTCCTGGACTGAACACATCTACATGTCAATAGTCACCAGTGTTGGGCAAGTTACTAAAAAATTAGTAATTAGTTACAGTTACTAATTACTTCTTTTAAAAGTAACTGAATTACTCTACCGGTTACTGTATATCAAAAGTAATTAGTTACTTAGAAAAGTAACTTTTAAGTTACTTTTATGTCTGCTTTTTAAATGTAAATATGAACAGTACTGAACAGTCAAACAGTAAAATGATATGGATGGGCTATTTTACACGTAAGACTCTAATATATCACATACTGTAGGAGCCTATTTTGCTTTAGATTCAACCTTTGAATATTTTTGTTAGAAATTATCTTAATATTTAAACTTAGTTTATTTATGTATATCATTTAGACCATTTAGACAAATATTCTGCATGTTTACAAAAATATAAAATGTGTTAAAATTGTGTAGTGTCTCTTTAAAAATTTGGAGACAATTGTGTCAACATGTCAAATTTTCTAAAATAAATTATAATTTTTCTGATTTCATATTTATTTTAATAAGTTAGAAACGTCTCCGCTGTGTCCTGCTGACAGGCACGATGCGTGTGCAGCAGATGAGGCAAATTATGGGTCCTCCGAAGGTTAGACCGTCTCATTTCAGTTCTCTTCGCGAACTTCTGAGCGCCTTGAATGGGCAAGTGCTCACCTTTTATTGCATGCTTAGTAGGGTGCAGCACTTGAATTGGAACACAGCTTGTGAAGCTTGCCACAGGGACTGCGCTCTTTGGTCATATATTGTTTGTTTTCTGTTGGATTTAAATGATACACAGGATTAAAGGAAGATATTTATTCAGAAAACGGAGTAGGCTACGTGGATTGTTTTGTCGGACGGACACAGAGCGAGTGGATTGTTTTGTCAGATGGACAGTAGCGAGTGGATTTTTTGTTCGGATACGGAGAGACTGAAACTAAAACTAAAAGCGAGCTCACACATACTATGGAGTTTTAACACGGGTGTACACCGCAGTGTGAATATTTTAGTGGAAACAACAATCGCGGATCGTTCTCTTCCATGAAGCCGATGTAAACATCTAAGAATATATGATCATTTCTTAGATTTATTACCTTTGTGGACTACAAATGCAAGTAGATGTCATACTGCGATTGCTTGGTGAAGATAATTTACAAACATGAGACCGGATGGATTATGACTTGCGCACAATTTTTAAACAAAGGTATGTTGTCCCGTTTAGATTTTTCATGTTCATTCTATATGCACTGTCAGCTATGATGAAGTGTAATGAATCATTGCGCCGCCAACTACAGTCCTGCGACGTCAGATATGTCTTGTCTATTTTTTACAAAATAGAGTAACGCGCGTAACGAACTCATTTAAATTTCAGTAATTGTAATTGCGTTACTTGATTTAAAAAAATAGTGGAGTTACAGTAACGCGTTACTCCCATCACTGATAGTCACTTATGATGCCAATAGTCAGTTACGGTCATAGCGCCACCAGCTGGTAACAGGAAGTAACATGTTTACAATGATAATGCAATGTCGGATTTGTCCCAAACTTCACATGATTGATAAGAGTCCTGGACAGAACACATCTACGTGCCAATATTTACATGTAGTCACTCATACACACACACACTCGCTCACTCACTCTCTCTCATGCTATCTTACACGATGCTACCTCGCTGTCATTTGTAATTAGCAACAGGAAATGTGGCACATTATACTACACTTTTAAATGGTTCACCTATGTTTACATGCTTAAATGCCTATTTACTACTGTTCCCTTTAATTCTTCTCATGCCACGGCGTGGCGGTGTCAGGTGTGCGAGGGCCCTTCCATCACTGCTTGCAGTTTTAATTATAATATGAGGCTTTCTAGCAAATATGTGAAATAAAATCCAAACCTACATGCAAACACAAAGAATGTTAAGACCTGCAACTAAATTAACAATTAGTTATTGGATTAATTTCTCACCACATGGCCTGGACTGACACAGGCTTGAAGATGTGCATGCGTCCTGCTGTAGTCACACTGAAGCCCCTGGAGATATGACACAAGAGGTTAACTAAGGCCATCATACGTCATCACTTAAGCCTCTATATGTAACACTTAAAATAAAAGGAATACTTTAGATTTTTGTCATTGTTTAAAAGATTTGTTTATAATCCAAATGAATGTGCTTCATAAACATAGATCTGTGCACCAAATGTGAGGGGTCAAAGGACCAACAGCCTGCATTTATTCTCAGTGTCCAGAGGGGGCAGCACTCACCCATCGCCATCTAAATGAATCTTGGTATCACTCCACAGGGGCAGCACCATCCCTATAGAGCAGTTCTTACTGTGAATGACAAAAAAACAAAAAAATTACGGTTAAAAATGACAAAGAAATCACAGGGTTTTAGTTCACAGCTTTGTGTTAGACACACCCACTTCAATGAAATTTTCTGTACAGATCTGTGGCATTAATTAAAGAAATAATTTACTTAACTTTTATGAATTTTGAAGTCTAAGTTTTTCTTCTCTAGTGAAGGCATTTAGATAGAGAAAATTCAAAAGTGGTGTTCATCTGTAAATATTAACTTGCAGGACCAAGTTGTAATTGTCAAATGTCACGTTTATTTCAGCGATAACCCAAAAATCTATGGGAAAAATGAATGTGCTTTTTTTAGCGAGGAAACCATTGTCCCACTAACTTTGGCCTAAAAAAATAAGTCATCACTGCGGCACACTATAGCAAGACCTGTTATTTTGAATGGTAATGCGGAGCGAGAGGGTGGCTTTTGGGGCTCACGCCCCGAATGTTTTGTCAAAACCCCGAATCTTTTCAGAACTGCAAAATGAAATCATCCAGTACGCTAGGTGGCGGCATTTAGCTTTAAACTCTCTGGTCCCCCACTCCAGTGATAACAACTGATAGATTCGCATTTAAGGCAAATTAATATTCTGAATATCCCAACAGTAAACATTTTCAACTTTTTTATTATTACAGTGCCTTCGTTATTACTATAAAAGTATACTAATAGTTATGTGATAAGTAAATACTGTTAAATAGCGTCAATTGATATATTATCTGCATGGCTAACGGCTACTGTTAGCGCTCTTACATATGCCTTTTTTATAGATGGATATACTATTTATCTTTAAGACGTCAGAAGTAAGAAGGTGAGAATAGTTATTACTTAATTAGGCAGCTTATGTTTTGCCCATATGCATTTCTCTGAAACTCGCAATGATTTCACCTCAGAAATACATTGATAGACAGTTATAAAATGTGAATCCTCAATCTCTTACATTAAAATATCCTTATGTGTCAAAATTGTTGTTCTTATGTAGCTTTATAGTTACTGGATTAGCCTACAAATTTAGCCTTTTTTTGGATAAGAGAAGTTAAAGTGTCATTGTCAAAATTTGTTATGTTACAGTTTCAAAATGACAATACAGAGAACCTTGCTGTGTTCTCTGTATTGTCATTTTGAAACTGTAACATAACAAATTTTGACTATAGTCCCTTTCACACATACAGTCTTTACTGGTAATTTACTGGTAAATTGCAGTTAACATGTCATGTGTGAACAGAACCTTTCCGGTAAATCAGTGCTCCCAATTTACCAGTAAGACAGGTTGTAAGATTAACGGTAATTTGCCGGTAAGCGCTGTGTGTGAACGAAAAATATAGCATTACCGGCATTTAGATGACGTCAGACCGCACTGACAGATCGGGCGGGCCAATCAGAAAGTTTTTTATACAGGTGACGCGGTTTCCCCCAGACTGTTTACGGACGTTTCCACACACATGTTGCTTAAAAGTCGAGCACACCTGAAGTTAACATCCACATTTCTTCACCAAAGTTGTTTAAAACAGCTTACCATCTAATTGCCAAATTGCAGACGTCCTTAGCACACCATCTGTGAAGCCTAACGTGCAAACGCGCATCCGTTTGACGCCGCCTAACGCTATGTTGTTTGGTCACGAGCAACTTCGCGACCGCTTGCCACAGATGTGAAAACAACAAAATACGGACCGTGGGTATTAAGTCATAACCCGCCGTTTACAAATACGACACAGACAGAGCTCGCCGGCCGCGCGCCACAGGTAACTTCCGCTTTCTCTCCGAGTTTACCGGTATTTTGATACTGATGTGTGAATGATGTCTTACTGGTAAAAAGACGGAACGTCACTGCATGTGTGAACAGCACATTTTTGTATTTACTGGTAAATCCATTCTGGTAAATTCATGGTAATTTACCAGAATTACTGTGTGAAAGAGGCTAATGACACTTCTCTTATCCAAAATAGGATAAGATAGGATTAAAAAATAGCAGTAAGATTGAAAAATAGTTTATAAAGCTGCTGTAAATGGAGAAAAAATATTAGCAGGGGATCATGCTTTGAAACCCCTAGATTTGGGCTAAGCCCCCAATGTCTTGCTCCGCCCCGGGTAACAGAGACCCTCCCCCAGATAATGTCATCCTTTAATGGTTGACGATTGGCTCTTTTTATTAGAAGGCAGGACGAAAACAGCCATATTGACCGTTGTGATCCCCCCTATTCATAGCAATAGCAGTGACGGATCTTTTTAAATTTTAATATTTTTGCTGATATCAAATGGCATTTGACTTTTCTGTCACCTGTCTTTGTTGCTGAAGTCCATGCCCAGCAGTATGTGTTCTTCTGTGTCCTGCCGACCGTTTGTATAGACCACCACCATGTACCGCACACGATCTAACCATGCGCTCTCTAACCGTACCGCCTGTGGATTACAAATGAACAACCATGTAATTAAAATAAAAAATCAATATAAGTTAACTCCAGAATCAAAATTTTGGAGTTGTTATTAATTACTCATTCCACACCTGTAACATGCAACTCACAACTTTCAATGCTCAGAAAGGCAGTAAAGAAATAGTCCACATGACTACAGTGGCTCAATCTTTATTTCATATTTCAGCCATAGATATATGCAGGGTGCGATTTGTGAAAAAAACAGAGGGGGGGATGTTTTCATAGGCGTCGATTTTGGCGATGGTGGGTACCCACCATATTTCGTCATGAGTCATTTTGTACCCACCACTAGTTTTAACTTTTTTGACTGTTTTCAGTAGTTATGAAGAGCAATATGAGAGAGAAATTTGGTAATCATTGTCCGACCTAACAAAAATCCATTATAATATTATTATGTTTTATATATTTCTAATTAAAATATTTCTAATATTCAGAAATGCGCTCTCCGCTCACGACCTCTGATCGGAACAAACCCGAACTTTACTGTCTGCTGAACTTGTGCAGAAACATAAAAATATAACCAGCTTTTCAAAATGGTTTTAAAACTAAACATTTATACTATTTTAGCACAAATTATGAGCTTATTGACGATTTTTTATAATTCTAATCTTGACATAATGCGTCTCTGTCCACAGCACATTTCAAAACATTTTAATTCATAAAAATAAATCATGAGAACATGAACTCATCACTGCATTTGCAGGAATTGTAAAATCTTTTTTCTTATTAACTCATGAAGCAGCCTAACGCAATATTTTTACTCTAATAGCTTATCTTTCCCCACACATATGAACTGTGATCATGCACAACGAAAAAACACGCAAGAATTAAATCTTGAATGGCAAAACTATATGGCACAACGTAGTGTCAACTTAAACATAAATATGAACAATGTATTGATTGCAAAGTTAAACCATTACAGTAGAAACTGTTTTAATGCTGCTTTTAAAGTAATAACATTAACTTTACACCGCGATGCTGAGCTACAGTGAAATGATAGAGAAGTCAGATGCATTATGTGTTAGTCACTTAGCCTCATTTGCGCAAACTGGACGCGCCCGCGCCTCGCTAAATGCCTCATCGGCATGTATCATGTGTAACTTCGGCCATTCTCAATGGTGTGACTGGGACACCAACTCTGCTTGTCATCATAAACAGATAATCAGATTATTATGTTTATTCCCGCTTTATTAATATGCGGCTGAATATGCTGCATTTCATCGTTTCGACACACAGCTCCATAACCATCTCCAAGTGTTGATAGGCTATTACTCGTGAGGTGTAACCAATCAGATAGCGCCGTGGGCGGGACAATGAGCAAGTCTGCAGAGTGGTGAATACAGAGATGCTGCGCGGCAGCTGTATCATCAGAGCCAGCCAAAGTAGTGCATTTTAAAACAAAATTGACTTTAATAAAACCACGGATCCGTGATAAGTTTTGTGATCCGTCTCGCCACTAGTGTGGTAGCACTGATCACTTTGAGGGGGGGATAAATTTATCCCCACCGGGGATAAAAATAATTAAGCAGAGGCAGGGATACATTGACCAGAAAGGGGGAAATCCCACGCATCCCCCCTGGCAAATCGCACCCTGGATATATGTATACATAGATGCACAGAAAGGCTCCGAAAGTTAGTAATGAGAATGTTAAAATAATCCACACAACTACAGTGGCTCAATCTCCATTTCATGAAGCAAAGAGAATACTTTTAGTGCTTATAAAGTTATTCTCCAAAACGTATTAACTAGGGATGCACCGATATGGAAATTTTGGGCGATACCGATAACCGATAACTCATTAAATTTGGGGGGCGATAACCGATATCTATATGCCGATAAATATTCATATTATTTTCACAATGAAAAACTCGCAGACCGCGGACATCTTGTCTTTGCGCTAGACTAGCATACTCTTCTTAAGCCCGCAACACGTGTCATCTTCGTGCTATGTCACAGAAAGCACCAATCAAAACTCCACATGGCCAGCAATGAGCAAGTGAAGTGGTTCAACAAACCAAAATAATCCATCATTTATCGGCTTTCATTTATCGGCCTAATTTTGCTATCAGACCGATAACCGATAATATTAAAAATAAGCAGTTATCGGACGATAACGATATTTCGGCCGATATATCGTGCATCCCTAGTATTAACGTATCCGCTCCATAGATGGAAGCCATCAATTGGCATTTATGCAGTTTGGATGTATACATCTATGGCTGCCAATTAAAACACATGCTGCTTACATGAATACGCATTGGAGATTGACTTTGAGCACCAAAGTATTCTCGTTGCTTCATCAAATGAAGATTGAAAATGTTGTCACAATGTCACATGGAGTATTTTAACAATAGTGGGGTTTCCCCACGTTTTTCAAAAATGAAGCAAATTTTTTCAAAATTCGCAAAAAAAAAAAAAATAGAATTAGGTACGTTGTTGTTAGAGCGAATGATGGAGGTATTGGTAACTTAGTAACCAACAGTAAATAAAAGAAGGCACGATTAGAAAATGGAGACACGACTGCATTTAGTTACAATTGGGTGATTCCTGCGAAATTAGACTTATGAGGTGTCATGAAACATTTGATAAAAAAGTAAATGCTATCAAAATAAGAAGCATACAATTACAAACATCTCTTCATGTACTTTTTTTGCACATGATTTCAATTGACATCTTACAAACTAATTTTGTTTTTTTTACATTTAAAAGGAAAATGTTCATTACCGCAATGTGTCCATAACTGGATTTGGGTTCTTTGACATGGAAATATTTATAATTTAAAAAATCTTAAAAATCAAAAGCTTCAGTGGATGTTATACTATAAACATTTACAGTAAAGAAACATGTGGTATTTAGTGATTATTGGTAAATGGAGAGACAATAATAAGGAATATAAATGTGTCCAAGACCAATTTTCTCTTCCTCCGCAACAATTTTCAATCATTGTTTAAGCCCTCAATGAACTAATATTTTCAAAAAAATAAAATAAAAAAAAATAGTTGGAAGGGACATAATTGACTGTGACACTCAAGATGTCTACCAGGTAAGCAGTTCTTATTTCAAACAAAGTTGAAATTTTGTTTGTCATAGTACCAAGACAACTTTTTAGTTCTCATTACCGAAACATGAGTTTGTAAATGCAAATATTTCATGTAATATCATGTTGCGGTAATGATACTTTTTGATAATGATAACCTAAAAAATTTAAATAATTCTATAAGAAATATTTTTTATATTCTCTAAAAATAATGGTTATAGTAAGTTCAGACCTTTATCTTATATGTGCAAAAAAATTGGGCTTCAAGGGCTTTTTAAAAATTCTGATGCTGGACACCTTCTAAATCTGGATTTCGTGAGAATTACCCGATTGGGCAAGTTATACATTTACTAGCAGCTTGTAATTGCCAAACTGAATGCTGTGCAAAGAAAAAGAAATGCTGAATTTTTGATGTAGGCACTAGCAGCAGGGGCATTGTGTCAGTCATGCTACTTCAGAATATATTTGGCAAATGTGTTATTTGCTTTTCCTCTTTTTCGTACAAGTCAAAAACCACCTCAAGCGAGCATAAAAACCTTTTGCGAATTATACGATTTTTATTAGAAATTCAGCTTTTTCATCACTCGTTTCTTATGCGATACTTCAAAATGCGAATAAAATTGGGTGGATGGAAACCCAGCTAATGTTTTCTTGAGCCTTGAAGTATAGACAGCATTGCCGTCTATAGGAGCTCTCAGATTTCATCAGAAATATCTTAATTTGTGTTCCAAATGCACAATAATCAACACACTGCATGTGAATGGCACTGCTATTGGTTTATATTTCACCAAGGAAACGCTCAGAAACAGCTAGCAACACATATAAATGAGTTTCAGGGTTTAATAAACACAATGAACGAAAACAGTCTTTCAGCAACCTGTGGACAATAAAATCCATTCAGGCTGACTCACTGCCTTAGAGTTACTGACTTTGTGTGTGTGTGTGTGTGTGTGTGTGTGTGTGTGTGTGTGTATAAAGGTTTGGCAACACTTCCATAGTATAATATAGTTTGGCTAAATTGCTCACAAGTCACAGGGTTCGGCCCTTATAAAAAGGTACATGAATCAGCCAATACATTGTTTGTGTGCGTGTGTTCTCACCAGTTTGATTCGATCCTCCGAGCGAAGAATGTTGATCATCACCTGTAGATGCTGAGGTAGGTCACCTGTTAAGAAAAGCAATCATTGTCAACACAATACTATTCACGCTGCCATCCTAATCCTTTTAAATTATAACAACCATAAAATTAAATCACTCTACTAAAGATGACATAACCCAGCTACGCTCAGGAATGAATGATTCCTGAGATGAGATCTTGGGTTTATCAAGAGCAGGCATGCCAAAAATCTCCGCATTATGAATCGGTCTTTACATGTTGGGTGTGAATGTGGATTTCATTAATGTTCTTATAGCTCTGTTGATTTTACAATTCTGCAGAGTACAAAGTGTCCAACACACACAGATGTAATGTTAAGGGAATGTGCTGTCAGAAATTAAAGGAAGGAAGTGTTTTTGTGTGTACATATATATACATGTCTTTATAAGGGAGTTTACTATACTAGTCAACATTTAAAGTGGATCAAAAAAAGTTTATCAAAGTTGTCCTAAGACAAGGATGGGTATTAGGGATTGGTTTTATGTAAAATAGTAGTTACTATACACATTACTACACTAGGAAAAAACATTCTTTTGGCTGGTTTACGTTCAGGAAGAAAAAAAAATTTCACCTCTTGTGCAAATAAAGGTCAACCTGTCGGTTTTCTTATTCTAGCACCTCCTCTTTGAGTCAAGTAAACATATGATCTTAATTTCATTTATCTTCACACGGACAAACGAACCTCCTTGACCTTGATGTTGCGTTCCTGCACAAACAAACCCCTCTTGTTCTTGTACATTTTGGCAGAGCCCATGAAGCTCTGATGTAACTCATGTGGGAAGTCAAGTACACAAGGAGGTTATAAACAAAAGCCGACACACGGAAATGAACCTCATAGCCCGACGTACACATTTATCAAAACAGATGATGTCTTTTATAGTTTGCTTATTGATTTGCATTTGCGACATACAGTATATAAAAAGAGAGCTGTTTTCTTTATATACCAAAACGTGCCTTTGTGGTCTTCTAATGTATCTCAATGAGATGAATTTACATAACTTTACATGTTTATCTAATAAAAGCTGATACTGTATGTAAATGATTGGCTAGGGCAACACAGAGATCTGTGATAGTAAAAATTTGTTTGTGATGAAGACAACAAGCAGATATATGCAACAATTACTTGTGCGATTATCATGAAAGATTCGTTTTCCTACAATCTTGTTTTGGCAATTTTGATTTATTGTCATGGGTTTCGTCATTGTAAGTCACTCCCTGTGGCTGGAATTGTAATAGGCTGTACAAGAAAGTACTCTTAAACACAAACATAATTCAAACGGGTGTTGTTATGAGAAATGTATTTTTCTTTTACGAAATTAAGACTTTATGTGTACTATGAAAACATATGGTAACTTTCAGAGCATAATTTATGTACGGAATTTAACATTATTCTGAGGTAATGAGGAGAGATTAGGATAAATATTATTATTATTATTATTCCTTATCACTACACAAATGTAAAAACATTTGCAAAAAAGTCATAACATTAAAGGGGACAAATCACGAAAAGTGCTATAATTGGATCCCCAGTGCCTCTATCAACCTACAAAATGTGAAAGAGATCAACCCAGTTACTTAGTTTTGGTAAACCATTCTTCACAAATGTGAAAAAACAGGTAATTAAAATTTGGCTCCCCTTGTGATGTCAGAAGGGGATAATACCGCCCCTTAATCTGCACTATCTAACCACAGCACTGCCATTTAGTGAAGATATATCAGGGACACCAAAGATTTATTTAGTCTGATGAAATGTCCCTTTTAAGAAAAAACACTCCCTTAACACTAAACTCTGGTTACACATGAGATTAAGCAAGTATCTGGCAAACGTGACCGTATCTTTTATCATAAACCCCTTCGAAGCGTCTGCAGCAGGCACATATTTTGACATGACAAGCCACACACATGACCGCCTAAATACATGTTTTGACGAGCTTCGCATCGTGCGCCCTCGAAAAAGAAGCCACCAGCCACCACTGGGACAGACAGTCAAAATTTTGGCTGAAAAGGCATGGACATACAGTACTGTGCAAAAGTCTTAGGCCACCACCACCAGATTTGTTATTTTAGAAGTTTTAATGTCCATCCATATTTATTTTTCGATCTATTTTATTAAGACACATACAGGAAATATGTATAAAAAAATTTAATTTAATTTTAGGACCTAATGTCTTCTTTAGGCATCGTCTGTGTTTAGTGTGAGCTCTCTTGGAAGTTGGCACTAAACACATCTTGGGCGCTTTTGAGCAGAATGAAGTTAAAAGACTAATCTCTTTAAAAAGGATAAATTAGGATTTAATTTTATTTAGGTTTAAGATATCCTGCAGTCTCCTGCTATTGCTCAAGTGGAAGGGGAGTTTACCCTTGAAACTTGCCACATCAGTTTACATTTTTTAATACTATATATACATTTCCTGTATTTTTTGGATGTATTCTATTAAAGAGACTGGCACGGTGGCCTAAGACTTTTGCACAGACAATACTGTAGTTATTTTTGCAACTGACCTTATTGCACATGCATTTGTAGGAGTTTCCCTTTTAGACGCAAAATGTATGGAAGGAGAGTATTTAAATGAATCACTCCACGTGGTTTACTCAAGCCTGGAATATACTTAGTGATTAATACTTAGTGATTAATGTACTTAATGTGTGAGAATACACGCATGATTGTTCGCACAGCGTTGCAAAGCATAGTTTACTTCACTCATACATTTACACAGACGTTTGACGCATGCACATTGCGACAAATTGCAATGCCTCTCCTGGCCTACATACTACAGTTCATACTCCTGCACGTGCATATGCAACCAAAGCATCCAAACTACGCACGGTTACAAAAAAACTGACCTTCAAATACGCGTAAAAATGGGATTATACTTCAAGCTTAAGGCTTGTGTTCGTTAATTTACTGGTATTTGCACCATCATTTAACGCCTAAAAGCATGTCTTAAAGGAACACTTTCAATTTCTGGCGTAATAATCAATGACTTTGCTGCTGTAAATGGCTGCAGGAGGCGCAATGATATTGCGCAGCAGCCGAAAATAGTCCCCTTAGTAACTTTCAATGACAGGGGACTATTTTCGGGCAGTGCGCAATATCACTACGCCTGCTGCAGCCATGTTACAGCAGCAAAGTCCTTGATTATTACGCCAGAATGAGAGTATAGTTCCTAGCCATTTCTGCCTAACTTTTAATTTTCTGTCAGTCTTGGTACATGATGTAACTACAGAAGAGTCAAGTTTTAAATAGGAAAAATATCGAAACTCTTTGGTTATTTTATAGCGCGATGCTAATGGTCAAATCAGATATAATGGATTATGCTAAGCTATGCTAAAAGTGTTACTGCCAGAACTGGAGATCGGCTGAATGGATTCCAAAATGGTAAAAATCAAATGTTTAACTCTAGGGGAGCTGGAAAATGAGTATATTTTCAAAGAAAGTGGAATGTCCCTTTAAATTGCATATGTAGTTATGGAAATTAAATTTTGTGCCTGTGTGCGTTAACGTGCACCTTGTCAGTAAATCACACGCAGAAATTTCCACTCCCACTGGCAGTTATTTAGATTTACGTTTGCGCGCTAATTAGCCCTGTTTAGTAAATCTGTCACCTATATATAGTGTCAAATATACTCAGCAGATCTGTTTATATTATAAACTTTGATACAAAAATATTGCAAATTCATTTACAAATATTTATGACGCATCTGGCTGTTGGAGTTTGGAGGGTGTTTAATTTGTCAACACAGACAGTCTTTTAGACTTTCTGGCGGCATAAGGATGCAAATGAGTCACATGAGGAGACTGATGATGTCAAACTAATAAAAAGAACCCTAATCTATATATCAGGAAAATCGAAGACATATAAAAACGTCAGCACAGAGAGCAGATACAGTATTTAAGAGGTTAATTTGTATTCAGAATGAGCACAGAGGATTTACTTAATGAACTGACGTCAACATTGTAAGAATGTTTAATGAAATAATTAAAAAAGCAACATTTTGAGAACATTTAGTTCCTAGACTGTTACACTGATTGATGTAGATAAACCCTACAACATCTATTCTAAGATGGTCATCAGCTGTTTCTCAATTGAGACTTCTCCAACTTTTATAGTGTTGACGCAACAATTATTCAAATAATTGTTTAAATCTAATTCAAGATCCTCCAGACAGATGTCCTATGACACACACTGTGGTTTGCAGAAGTCCCTTTTGTGTACTTCCTTGTGACTGCCGGGTAGTCGAGGTCTTATTTCAACATTTTACTTCCAAGAATCCAATGAGGTTAAAACCCTACATGCCCTCTGGCCAGACTCGATGTAAAAACAAAGGTACTCGTTAAACCTGCGCTAACTCGCTTTCGGTTACTGCTGCCAATGCGTTCAAACCGGGCACGTCAAATGTAACCCTATAGCCCAGACAAAACCAGACGACAGCATAATAATAACCGACTGACAAAACAGATGCGTGAAAACATCAGATGATTTGAATAGTTCATAACAACAACATGCAAAAAAAAAAACTGGTATCACACAACAAACTGTCTGAAGGCGTGACGATAGATCATGACTCCATATACCTGAAGGGCTTGTTGTGTCTGCACGGTGATAGTTTCGGTCATAAAATACCCAAAGCAATGTTCACTCTTCTGTTTAACAGTAAACATGACCTACAAAATTAGCGTTCCGCACGTGTTAATGTAGAAGCTGTAGGACGTCTGAAGTCTCAAGTCCATATTTTGCATTCCCCAAAAAGACAAGAGGTTGAGTAAATGACTTAATTTTGTGTTAAATCAGGACGTTATAGCATCAGGTCCCTAAACTATCACTGTGTGTAATGTGAAAAGATGGATTTTGAAACCCTTTTCATGCATGGACTCACCTGCATGTTTATGATGCGGTTGACATCTCGGACCTTGCGGACAACTACCCTGCTGCAGAAACAGCGCTGCCCCCTTCACCATGAAGAAACTCTCGCTTAGAATGTGACATGAAAAGACACAAAGGGCAGAGAAAAGGAAAATGTGAGAAACAATGACTACAAATTATAATTGCATGAAATGCATTTACATTTATGCATTTGGCGGACACTTTTATCCAAAGAGACTTACAGGTGTACATTTTTTATCAGTATGTGTATTCGGGTTCGAACACATGATATTTTGCCCTGCTAATGCAATGCTGTAACACTGAGCAATACAGGAATAGATTTAGTCATTCGATCAATGCAAAAGACAAAAACTCTTATCACTTATATACTGAAAAAGTGGATTTGGCTTTTAAGAAAGAGCAAAGTTTTTTATCCACAATTTCTGAAGATAAGTCTACTGTGTGCTGTTTTCTGATTTATCTATCAAACTCTAAATATGTTTTATCAACAACACTAAATAAGTATAAATAAACACTACACCACATTATTAAAGGAATACTCTACTTTCATAAAAAATATGATCGTTTTCTCACCCCTATGTCATCCAAGATGTTTTTTTTTTTGTTTTGTATTTTGAGGAAAATATTCCAGGATTTTTCTCCATATAATGGATTTTAATGGACCTCAAAAGTTTACAGTTTCAATGCAGCTTCAAAGGGCTTTGAACAATCCCAAACAAGGCATAAGAGTCTTATCTAGCAAAACGATCGTAATTTTCGCCAAAAAAAAATAAAAAATATGTACTTTTAAACCACAACTTTTCATTTTGTACATAAAAAATTAATTTTTCATTACATAATCCAACGAAAGGTCACGCATGACATATGCACTCTAAAAATGGCTGGGTTATTTTTGACCCATAATGGGTAAATATTGGACAGAACACGTGCTGGGTTAAAAATTGACCCAATGCTGGGTTGCTTTAACCCAACTGCTGGGTTTTTATACCCCATGGTTGCATAACAACTACCCAACATTGGGTCATTTTTGACACAGCATGGGGTAATTTTTAACCTAGCACGTGTTCTCTCCAATATTTACCCATTATGGGTCAAAAATAACCCAGTCATTTTTAAAGTGTGCAAACTACTGTTTACAAGTGGAGAAAGAGGACCGTTCCGATGTTGTTGTATCGGAAGTGGAATGATACTAATTAATGTCTTTGTGTCAGTTTATTGTTTAAAATGGTCCACAAGTGTGTGTTTTACATAGGTAACGCGTGACTTTTCGACGTGATTACGCAATACGTAAGATCGCGCTGGCGCGTCACACGGCTAGCGCAAGACGAGAAGTTGTGATTTAAAGAGCAACAATGGTCCGATTCACAATTTTAATTTCCTTTGGTGTGTAAGTGTGTATTAGTACATGTTAACGATTTGCAAATTTTCTACAACTACAACAAACACATGAATTGTAGGCAACAGTTTACTTCATGGGCCTGTTGACGTAGACAAGACCGACATTTTTGTAATCTCTCCCATAGCGCTGGGAAAAGATTAATCGCGAATAATCGCATACAAAATAAAATAAAAATAAATACAAAATAAAAGAAATTTTGTCATAATATATGTGTGTGTGCTGTGTGTAATTATTATGTATATTTAAACACACACATACATGTACACATTTCAGAATTTTTTATTTATATAATTAAAAAAAAATGTATATATAATATAAATAAATATATATACACATGTAAATGTTTCTTAAATACTTACATGAATGTGTGTGTGTGTGAATATATATATATTTCGTTGCAAAACGAGATAAATCCATTTTTTAACATTTTTGTCAAAACATGTTTATTATTATGTTATCATGTTATTATTTTGTTTTATGGTGCTACTTAGCTGTATTTTTAAAGTTATGAAGGTTTAAATCAAAACAAACCAACTGCAGTTGTATTGAAATTAATTGAAATGCACAACCAAAAAACGAGATTTCTGAACAATTAAAAAAACGGTGGTTATCTCGTTTTGCAACAAAACTCTTCATATATATATATGCAGTATATCTGAAGCAGTAGTTCAAGTTCAAGTTCATTTTATTTGTTAAGCGCTTTAAAAAAGGTTGAAACCTACCAAAGTGCTGTACATAGTCCGGCATACAGTAAAAACATAATAGTAAGGCATAAAACTTAAAACACACGACAACACAAATTAACAGGCAGGGTGTCCATGGCTAGTTACATAATACAATAATAAAAACATAAAAACATAAAAAATAAAATCAAAAATAAACCCTTCGGTGTCAAGTAAAAGCACAATTAGAAAGAAAAGTTTTCAGCCTCTTTTTGAATTCTGATATGGTAGAAGCCGTTTTAATTGCCAAGGGTAACTTATTCCAGAGGGTAGGACCGGCTACAGCTATGGCACGGTTACCTCTTGTCTTTAAGCGAGATTTTGGAACTTGCAAGAGGAACTGATCATTGGAACGAAGGCTCCTATTAGAGCTGTAACGAGAGAATAGAGTAGATAGATATGGGGGGGCGTGATTATTTAGAGATTTATACACCAGTAGTAAAATTTTGAACTCAATGCGAAACTCAATAGGTAGCCAGTGCAATGATCTAAGAAGGGGTGTAACATGATCATATTTCTTGTAACCTTTTAGAAATTTAGCCGCTGCGTTTTGTACTAGTTGAAGTCGGGAAATTTGGAATTTTGCAATGCCATAATAGAGAGAGTTACAATAATCCAGCCGCGATGTCACGAAGGCATGGATAGCAGTCTCCAAGGAATGCTCAGACAAGAATGGTTCAATTTTAGAAAGTGAGCGGAGATGGAAAAAACTAGAGCTAACAACAGAACTGATCTGTTTATCGAAGAATAGATTTGTGTCAAATATAACCCCAAGATTCTTTACATGGGGAACTGTGGTAGGATTAAAAGGCTGAAGATCAGAAAAGTTGTGTGTTTTGGCATTAGATGGGCCAAAGACAATGATTTCAGTTTTATCAGAATTCAAAAAGAGGAAGTTTGTAGAAAGCCAGGATTTTACCTCATTTAGACAAGAATTCAGGGTGTTTAAAGTACATGTGTTTTTCTTCGTTACAGGCAGGTAAATTTGCAGATCATCTGCATAACAGTGAAAATCTACATCATATTTCCTAAGGATAGAGCCAAGAGGAAATAAATATAAGGAGAATAGCATAGGAGATAAAATTGAGCCCTGAGGGACCCCACAAGTTAAATGCCCAGGAGAAGAATTAAAATTTCCTATTTTCACCGAAAAGCTACGATTGGTAATGAAGGATTTAAACCAGCTGAGGACTTCGCCTCCTAACCCCACATAATGTTCTTACCGGTAGATAAGAGTTTCATGGTCAACAGTATCAAAGGCAGAGGATAAATCCAGCAGAATCAAAATCACAGAATCACCCAGGTCTGTCGCCATTAAAATATCATTAAGAACTTTTACCAGTGCTGTCTCAGTGCTATGTAGTGCTTTAAAACCCGATTGAAAAATCTCATGGATTTGATTTACATCTATGTAGGACTGGAGCTGAGTAAGTACAATCTTTTCTAATATCTTAGATAGAAAAGGCAGTACAGAGATTGGTCGAAAGTTTGCTAACACAGTCGGGTCAAGGTTAGGTTTTTTCAAAATAGGTGTTACTGTTGCCGTTTTTAAAGTATCCGGAATTTTCCCAGAGTTCAGGCATTTATTTAAAAATGAAACCAACTCTGGACTAGAGATCGACCGATTTATATGTTTTCCGATATTTTCCCCGATATTTGAGCATTTTCCGATGATCGGATATCGGGTTTGTAATATCGGATTGACCGATAAACGAGAGAATTGAGAATTGCGCGCTGGACACATCTGAGGAGAAGAGCTCACAGCAGCAGCAGCATGCACAGCAGATATGACGGCGGAGTGACGCGACTTCATATACTTACTTTGCATCTGAGGCATTTATAACCAGACCCGTCGCCAGACCTCAGTCTTAAGGGGGGCATATGAAATGCATGGGAGGGCACACTTATATTAGCCTACAGTACGTATACTTATAATAATATATACTCTATTCGCGCAGCACGTAATCATCACGTTAAACAACTATCAGCAATATGACCAGATAGCCTATAGCCTACACACCACATTACATAGAAACATTTTATGAATATCCATAAATCTATACAACATATTACATGTAACACCAGAGACATCTCTCAAACATTGCATTTTAAAGCAGTCAACAGAGGGATATGCATTGCCATGAGACGTGCGCACACACACACACACACACACACACACACACACACATTCACACACACGCACGCAGACTTTGAACCTACGGTACTGTGGAGGCGAGGCAGCGCTGTCGTCTCTCCCTTCCCTCCTGTCAGTACAGCGGCAGGCGGCGTTTCTCCGAGCAGAAGCTCCTCATTAATAAAGTGTCCACTCGGAATTAAACTTGTGAGTGAGGTCCTTTTCAGAAGCAAGCTGAATCACCGCAGTGAACAAGTCCATATCTTCTGAATGTAGCTTAGTCTGTTAGGCCCGGGGTCGGGCTCCACGTTAGAGGTCTTCACGGGTCCACTTAGATCCGAAAACCCGAGGTCCGACCCGAGACCCGATCGGGTTCGGGTCTAAACGTTTCACATGTGCCTCGGACACGGGTCGGGTACAACAATAGCGGCATCGGGTCTCGGGTAATTTAAAAATGAATGTGTTTTTTCTGAACGGACCCGAGAAGACCCGAACTCTCTCGCCTTTGTGCGTCAATGTCCTTTTCAAACCTCTCATCTGTTTGCCAAGAGCGCTTGCGACATTGTGTGGTTGTCGGAAGGTTCATTGTCGTTGAGACAAACATGTCAGTCAATTATAAATGTACATTTTAGCGACTTACGTTGGTGTCGTCGTCAGATAACAAAGTAAAACGAATGGAGCAGCTCGCCAAATTGGTTGCAAGGCCACCGGAGTTTCTTTCTGACTGCTGCGCGTCTTTTGGAGACTGTTGTTGGGCTTTTAACCATTTGCGGATAATATATCCATCTTAAAGCAGTATAGCTAAGCGAAAACTCATCCAGTTTAAAAAAAGTGCGGTAACTGTTGAGCGGCTACACTGACGTAGGCTACGTCACGTACGTGTCGTACGTAGCCTCGTGATAGGCTGTTGCAGTGTAGCCCATCAATCAAACAAAATCACACCATTGTTTTTTTATATTTTTAATGTTTTAATTATAAAGAATACAACATTAATGCAACACAAAATTAGCAACATTAATAATTTAAAATGACAGTATTTTTTTTAATACGGGGGGGCACAAGCGTCCTTGAGGGCGGGCCCGGCCCCCTAAGGCCCGCCCATAGCGACGGGTGTGTTTATAACACATCTTCTTTGTGCATTAATGTATGTTATGTTGAATAAGTTGATATATTAAAAGCAATGTATGCAGTTTGTCCAAGAATAGAGACGAACTAACAAAATCACGTGCTGTTCACTTACCGGGGTTGAAGGCTGAAGCTTTTAACAAGATTTACCCTAAGTTATATTAAAATTTACCAGATAAACATTATTTTGCTAAAATATCTATATAAATGTCTGTGGATATTAATTAATTATTTATTACCTCCGCAAGCGGTCACAGTTTGATACAGTTAATGCGTGAGTAAATGCATAGATAACAGCGCTGTCTCAACAGCCACTTCATAAGCTATAACAACAAAATATTAATTATTCTGACATCAAATAACATTACCAGTTAAGAAATTCAGTGATATATAAGCCGTTTTGTTTGTAACTTTCCTGAATGTAGTATTTCAGTCAGTGATATTATTTGTAAAACCTCTTTGCCAACTACTTGTTGGACTGCTGAAGGCTACATGTTGCTGGTCAAAACAACCATATTATTCCAAAAAAGGCACTTAATCCACCTGTTTTACTCTATAAACTATGTATAACAAAGCAGCCAACTCCGCTATAGTTTTCTCTCTCTCCCGCTGCCAACCGCTGCCGAACTTTGGATCAGTCCATTTCTGACGAAATGATAGGGGTGTTTGGAATGGTCCATGTATTGGGAATATAGTTTCTACATTATTCATTAAATTAATATTATTCTTCACTCTTTCAGACCCCTCTATTTATTACTTTGTATGCAAAGAGGGAGTGATTGTGATGATGATTATTATTATAAGGGTTTGTTCAGTTTAGTAGTGTTGTAGTAATTATTATGTCAAAAACAGAAGTATAACAGTAAAAAAAAATCGGTTTAGCATATCGGTTATCGGGCACATAAGCATCCAAATATTTGTTATTGGCATCGGTTTAAAAAAATGAGTATCGGTCGATCTCTACTCTGGACCTATGGTGTCAAGCATTAACCTTAGATAACGGGGATGGATGATATCATTAGAAGAGAAGGAGGGTTTTAGTTTTGCTGTAATTTCTTTGACAAATTGCAAAGGGACAGGATCAAATGTAGACCAATTGTAAGAGGGAATGACATTAGGCAATGGTGCGTTATCAACAACCTGAATCTGAGCTCTTAGATTTATGATTTTTGCCTCAAAGTAAGACCTGAAATTATCACATAGAGCAGTAGAGGGGTTTTGAAAGCTATTAACAGGAGGGTTCAGTGCAGTGTTTATAACAGAAAACAAAATTTTTGGTGTATGATGATGTTTCTCAATGAGGTCTGAAAAGTAGGCGTTTTTGGCCCTCTTTACTGTGTCATGATAGCGTGTATATCTGAAGCTACAAAATTGCACGATATGTGGAAAAAATTTGTTTTTTAAACCATAAACCATGCACACAAACACATTGTATTATACCAAATACACAAAATAACGTTATTTTTTAGCAATAAAATAGGTGTATTTTAAAAGCGGTTGGATTCGTTTAGATCCCTTTGATTGGGGAATGAAACAGCAATTTTAAACTGCATTGAAACAGCAATTTTAAACTGCATTGAAACGGCATTGAAACTGTAAACTCTTGAGGTCCAATAAAATGTATTATATGGAGAAAAATCCTTAAATGTTTTCCTAAAAAAATATATATATATTTGTTCTCGAATGAACAAAGACAAACAACTTGGACGACATGGGGGTAAGTAAATTATCAGAATTTTTTTAATGAAAGTTGAGTATTCCTTTAAAAGTCCGATAAAAAATAAGACAGACCACCATTCATAACACGATTATCATATCATGACCTACATATTTAACATCACTGCTAACCTCTGGCCCTGCTTCTGAATGACTGCAGACATCTTTATACCTCTGAGGTTGTAATTTGCATTTTGTACAACCCACCTAACCAACACTGACCCATAAGCTCACGACAGGTGCTGTAGGTATGTGATCCTAGGTGGGGCAACAATTAGCCTGACATGTTATTAAACACGCTCATTGAAATGTGAACCGCCTGAGGCTCACTATTATTCGAATGCACTGTGTCACAAGTAAGTCTACCTGAAACAAGATGTTGGGAAAACCGAACAAACAGCACAAAAGCATCACACTGAGCTGTCATGAAAAAACTCTTGACCTTATCATACTGTAAGTGATGTTGTTAGAGGTTGACAGCTGAATGAATCCTGGGTGTTTGTGTATATGAATGCATGACCTCCACTTGCCCTAGGATGGTATGCATACTAAAAACACAGAAAAATGAGAAACTTTAAGGTCACGGGTTTGAGTCCCAGAGAATATAAATCTTATGTGATTTACTGTTTTCTACATAAAATGAAAAAAAAAAAACATTCTGTGAAAATATAACCTTGTTATCTTTCATATTGATTGAGAAAGGTCATGTCAAAGATTGAAATCAATGTGAAATGTATTTGGGGTTTGCTATATCTTTAACACAAAAATTCCTTTTTGTCTATTTGGGAACGTCATCTTTAAATCACTGGGGGTTAGGCAGCCAAAACATTTCGTGGTCACATTTTTTTTCACCCTGCATTGGTTGTGACCCCTGACTCAGCACTTTATTTTCCTGACTGGACTTCCAGTGTCTTAGCATCCAGACAAATGATGCAGCCCATCACATGACAAACAAGCAACAACAAAACTTGCTTTGTGCCCCAGCACCCCCTCCCCCATTTCTTTTCTTCTACTTCCTTCACCTTCCATTCTCTCATCCCCTCTTTAACTTTCTCACCCTCCCTCCGAAGTCCTCAAGGGTGTCAGCGGATCACAGAGCCTTTTGTTTCCATCCTTTTCTCTTTTGTTTTTCCCCTCCCTGCAGTTTTTTCCCCCTGTCCGCCCCTCTGAGCGATTTATGCGAAGGCTGGAGGCAGCTCAGCACTGTAACTTGATGGATTGAGTCACAAAAGTGAAACAGACAGCTGAAAATGACAATGCACAAACGAGACTTACTCATCGCCAAGGGTGCAATTATGAGAATTGTGAGGAGAAAATGCTATAAAACATCTTTGTGTTTTAACTTCGGCTCTTTAAGAGATAGTTCACCCAAAAATGAAAATTCAGTCATAATTTACTCACTCTAATGTTGTTTTAGACCTATAGACAATTTTGCAATATGTAAACAACACTTGTCCAGACGCACTTCCTGTTTTAGTTTTTTAACACTACATAAACGTTGGGATAAAATGCAACCAAAGGAACATATAGAACTGAATCAAAAAGTAAAACAGACATCTTTAAGATCTTTTTTTATATGTGAAATAAAGAAAACAGTTACAAACTGAAACAGGAAGTGTTTGTGGACCAGTGTTGTTTACATCTTGCAAAATGGTCTATATGAATTTCTTTTTCTGATATACTCAAAAGATGAAATTTTGAAAAAAGTGGAAACCATTGACTTCCATAGTAGAAAAAAAACAAATACTTTCGAAGTATTGTGATAAATTATATTTTGATAAAATATGGTAAGCACTGAGTTGATGATTCCCATTGAATTCCATAGGATTTGTTTTTCCTACTATGAAAATTAATGGCTTCCACCAGCTATATATTTACCATTATTTATCCAAAAATATTTTTTGTGTTCATTAGAAAAAAAGAAATTCATACAGGTTTTAGAACAACATTAAAATTATTAAATTTTCATTTTTGGGTGAACTATCCATTTAAGTGGATGCGCAATACCAGGTGTGACCTGAACGGGCCTTCAATGAAAGATTTGAAATCGTAAGTTTAACAGGAATGCAACGTTTTAAATATCACAAAACCTTAAGTTTTTAGAACAGGCCTGGTGTCCTCATGAAGTTTAACACCATTGAAACTTTACCTCGGGGGTACTTTTGCACCTATGGCATGCACAAAGCACTTCTGTAGCTCATTTGGTAGAGCACTGCATTACCAATGCAAGGGTCATGGGTTTACTTCCCCGGGAACACACATACTATAGCTAGAACGCATTGAATGCAAGTCACTTCAGATAAAACGTCGGGTAATTGTAGGTAACACACAACTGGCAACAAAAACACTGTGAAGACTTTTCTAAAAGTCATGCGGTTTATTCAAAGATGTCTAACAGACTGCCGCAGGGATGATGTATTTTTAATAGGCAAAACCCGGAAATGAGTTAGCATTTTAGCACTTCCGGTTCCATCGTCCCAAAGTCAACGGGTTCTTTTTAATGGGGTTTTGACCAGGGGTGGCATCAAGGGGGGGCATTCGCAAGCCGTGCACCCCCAAAGAGGTTATTGTGCCCCCCTACACAGTTTCTTTATTATTTTTATATATATAAAGAATAAATAAAATAAATTAAACATTGAATGTTTCATGATTTCTAATGTAATAAAATGAGGAAAATATAGTTTATATATGCTTTTATTAATTAAAATAGACCAGTTTCTCTGATTGGTTGCATTGCGGCGTCTCATGCGTCATTACGTCTTTAGCATATTAATGTGACTTTATACAAGCAATGTTTTTTTCGCGGCGTTTTATGGATCGTGTAAAATATGGATATTAGAAAACTTTTGACTAAACGCCTTAAATAAGATCTTGGGTTAACACAAGCCCAGTTTATGTTCATTATTTCATATTATATCACTTTATTCTATTACATAAAAAAACACCAGTAATCTCGTTCATGACTTATTAAAACTTTTACGTGTCTTAAAAAGGGTGGTCGCAAACAAGTTGCAAACTTGCTACATGGGACAATAGACGTTGTTGAGGACTTTAAACATCATCACGGATGATGTCCATTAAAAACGACGCAATATGAGCACAATTCCCAACAAACATTTATCCAAAATTATTTCTTAGCAGGTAACATGTTTTAAATGTTTTTAATAAAGTTTGAAATAGTTGTCAGAAGCTTGGTGGTAATGACATAGAATTTGAGTGACCATGATGTAGCTTCTTTTTTCTAGTAAATGCATTAAGATTTCAAAATTCATAAAAGTTGTGTTTATAAAGTTGTGTCCTAAACTTTTGTTAAACACAAAGCTTATTTTTTACGATAATCCAAAAGTCAATGGGAAAAATTAATGGGCTTTTCGGTGAAGGATACTAAAGAGGGAGACGCGCACATCCAAACACTAGCATGTGCCGGAATCCAAAAATACAACTAAATAAGACAAAAAAGGAATCCGCACACTGAACTCACAAAAATATAATGATTTATTAAATAACCAAAGTAACGTTTCGGGCTACCGCCCTTCTTCAGACAGGAACCAGTGTCTCGCTAACTTCCGGTTGGCCTACTGCAGCACTCTATTTTAGCCAAATTTACATTTTCACAAAAGGCATCCTATAATGCATTTTGATAAGCTCAGTAAATACCTAAATACAAGATGTTGTCTGAGGTGAGAAATACAAACAAACCCATTTAATTTTATCCTAAAAATTACTAAAATTACTAAAAACACTATTAAGTCCTTAATAAGCTACATATAAGAATAAGTCCTGATGCTTTTAAAGGGACAGTTCACTCCAAAATTTTAATTCTGTCATCATTAACTCACCATCATGTTGTCCTAAACCTGTATGAGTTTTTTCTTCTGTTGAACACAAAATAAGATATTTTGATAAATTATGTTAACCATAACCACACACCCACAACACAACAAATACTATGGAAGTCAATGGGTAACGTCATGTGTGTGCTTACAATCATGTATCAAAGTATCTTGTTTTGTGTTCAACAGACTAAAGAAGCTCATACAGGTTTAGAAAAAGATAGGGTGAGTAAATGATGACAAAATTTTTGGGTGCACCATCCCTTTAAGGGATTTCAACTTTCTCTAATACATAATCCAAAACCACAATACAGTATCACACGCTGTTGTGTTTAATACACGACCAGCCTAATAACTCTATATGACTGTCAACATAATTCATTCTGACCAACATACAGTAGACAATATTTGGGAACTGACCATCTGTATCTTATATAACACATGGGTGATTCTCACGAAACCATTGAAACACCACGGCACTAATGATTTTAGCTTTAAAATGTGTAATATAGTAACATTAAAAAGCATCAGAATTAACACAATACTGTGTTCTACCTTGCACAATGTGTGATTTCAACATAAGAATTTATAGTTGTAAATTTTATCTCCTTTTCTGCTGAAATTCTCATTACCGCAATGTGTCCGTCTGTGTTTGACCATGCGTTATGTTGTAATTTAATCAAATTAACACAAAAATATTAAGAAAAAAAATAAATGGATGTTTTGCTAGACTACTTTAGATGACAGAAAAAATATTTACTGAATATTCATGTATAATAATAATGAAGAAAAATTAGGAAAATGATGTGTCCATGCCTGATGTTCTCATCCTCCGCAACACTTTTTGAGAACAGTTTAAGCACACATACAGAATTTTAATAAAGTTTGATTTTGAGTGACCAAGCACATGGACCAGTTACTTCAAGATGGCTACCAGGTAAGATCATTTTTTACAGTTAATTTGAAATATTGTCTTGTCAGAATGCTTACACGACATTTTGATTATCATTACCGCAACAGATGCTTATTAAATGTTAATTTAATTAATAGAAGCATAATACTTTGATTTTAAATGCATGTGCAGAATCTCCAAATTATGTTCTTTCAGGTTTGTCATGTCATTTTGAAAATATGTCAGTGTTGATGTTTTCTGACTGTTGCGGTAATGAGATTTTTTACGACTAATTTTTTAAATTATGTTACAAAAAGTGTTAAATGATAAGTAAAAGTTTTTAAATTAATGTTCCCATTTACTCCAGACTTTGTTTTTCAATGTCTGGTGGGGAAAAAAGTAAATTTAAGCAATTTTTACATTTTCATGCTTGACATTTTTAAAACCAAGTTTTCGTGAGAATCACCCACATACAGTCTGTGCCTTCAACAGAAACCAGGGCAAATACAACTCACACAATCAGACAACCACATGCCTTTCTTTCAGATATGCAAACATCTACCTCTCAGGTAACACACACAATCTCTATTACATAAGAGCAAATAAACTTTCAGGTTGTCTGGCCGAGACAGATTTGACGGGTTTAAGTGAATCTATAGACAATGACCGAACAACTGTACCTACGTAGAATAAGACAGTAAAGTGGGTCAAAAATCAATGCTTTTATTAATTATTTATTTTCTAACATAAGTGAAATACTTAAATAAAATGTATAAAAACATAATAATGTAGTAACTTATATGTCTTTCTTTTGCTTAAATAACAACATGCATTTCAGCTGGCATGGATTTTACAAGTTTGCGCAAACTTTTTTTGATGTTATTCCCACATGACATGAATATTAGTAAAAGCATCTTGTGTGCTTTTTCAAGCAAGGATCCGTCCTTTTGTAAAAAATGGTTTACAGTTTATGTTATACATTTGCCTACTTACTTATTAATGATTAGTGACTTAGAAACCTGCAAAACCTTAAACATGTCACAGTTTACATTATCAACATTTTTTAAAAAGCCTAACCTTAAGGTTTCGATAATTGTTGAATCTCAGATTTTAAGTGTGATCTCAGACTTTTGAACCCCAGTCCTGGAACGACACTCATCTGAAAGGGGCAATTTTTCATACCAAAGACAAACAAAGTATAGAATTACTCCGTCAGCACGAACACTCCCTATACTAAAAAGTCAGCTAAAACGTGTCAAACGTAACCCCGCGCATTACGGCTAAAATGAACTTGCATCACAATGAATCAAAACACCGCAATCTGATTCACTCACATGTGACAAATCTGGCTCTGTGTGACGAATGCATTATCCACAAAGTACGGCAGCATCTTCAGCACAACGTCCTGACAGGAGTCCACGACCAGATGCATCCTTGCCGGCTGCAGTGGTTCTTCCTCGCCCGGATCTGCAGCGGCGCGCAACGGTCAGATCTCCAGTCAATGACGAAAGACGGATAACAGCACGCATGTGAGAGAAGGAGCGTGTCTGCAGTCTGTAACTCGAGTGTGAGCAAGTTCCTGCTGTGCTTTCCTGCGGCTAAATCGCCACACGCACTGAAGCACTGCCTCTTTTCTCTCTCTCTCTCTCTCTCTCTCTCTCGTGCTTTGCCAGTAAATAGAGAGGAAGAAAAACCTGTTCCCTACTACTTGCAGTTCTAAGAATGGCTGAGGCTGTGTCTATCTGTGATATCTCTGAAATAAGATCACTCCAAACAACCCGGCAGGCTACATAGATCCTGGTGTCTGACTGGAAAAGCTTTACGAGATGGTAGAGGGAGGCGGAGAGATTGAGGAAAAACAAGTAGAAAACAAAGGAAAAGGAAGGATCTCTGTGTACTGGAGATCATGTGCTCAGCAGTTAAAAGAGGAGCTTGTTCTTGTTCCTAAAGATGACAATAAGAAGCGTATTTGTTGTGTTCCCAGCTACGAGCCAAGTGAACAAAAGAGGGACCAACTAAAAAAAGTTGATCTTCTTAGTGGGGGCTATTCAATGCCTGTCACGCCCCACAATGATCTGTCCCAGATCCTTGCATGGGCTAAGCATGGACAGCGTTGGCTCTGCACCTGCTACTTCAGTGGAGACTCTTGGAAATCTTATTAAGAAATGAGGTAGAGGATAAGTCCCCCCCCCCTGTCTGTATGAGTGCTCCAAGTGGACTGCAGTACAGTAAGTGCAGGCTATCTCTCCAGTCAGGCCGAATGTCTGTACTTGACTATTTGCCTGTCAACAATGCGGGCTGACAGGGAAGTGTAGTCTTTCTTCTCTTAGCTGAACAAAGAGTAAACCAAGACTGCAAGAAACAGAAATAGCCAGAGGACATACACAATAATAGGGGGAAGATATTTAGTAAGGAAGGAAGGATGAAGGTGGACGTCTAAAATAACCAAGAAGCCCAAATGAAGGAGACTGAATGAAATTTGTCACTTTCGAGATCACTGAAAGAACTCGGTCGCTGATTCCTCGACAAACAAACAAAATGCTGCTAGGTTTCAAAGGAATGTCCCGGGTTCAATATAGGGTTGAGCTCTATTGATAGCATCTGTGGCATGCTTTTGATTATTACAAAAAAACTCCCTTAGTTAAAAAAGTAAAGAGTGAAGAGGAGATGCACGCCCAATAGGAATCTATTAGGCGATGCATACCAGAAGGTCCGAAAAGCTCAAGTTTCGCTTATATAGCACTTAAATTATTTTAAAAAGTGCTATTTAGGGATGCTCCATTGGATCGGCCACAGATAGGTATCGGCCGTTAACGGCATTAAATGACTTGATCCGTATGCTACTTGCTAAATTTGCAGATTTCATGAACCAATCTTTCTGTTCATTTTTGTCATCACGGCTCCTGAATGCGGCTGTTGCTCATGTGCGTAGTGCAGATTTGGATTTCTTTCTTTGCCTTAACAGAGATATGTGTATTTTCTATGTTAAGTCAACGTGAAGACGCGTTGATGCACGTCTGGAGGTCTCGCGGCACGAATGAGGCGTTTAGTGCGGCGCGGTAAACGCGATTCCGCCCCATTCGCGCATCTAGTTCGCGCGAATGGTGCGAATTGAGCGTTGCCACGGGAAACACGTGAAAAATGTGAACTTTGGCAGAAAAACATGCCGCTTTAACCAATTAGGAGCTTGCTCTAGTAGTGACGTGATTACAGGAAGCGAGCGAAGTCGCAAAAGCCCCTCCAATGACGCGAATTTCCGTGTTAATATCTTGATAAGTAGAATTTCACGCGAGGCTGTCACACGAGAATGAAGCGAGTACCAGTGTTGTACCTGAACGAGTTCACTGAACGAAAGTTCATGAACTCGTTCATATTTTGGGTGAACGTTAGGGCTGGGCGGTATGACGGTATATTTCGTTACCGCGGAATAAAATGTCAGACGTAACAGATTTTTCTATTCCGCGGAATGCAAATAAGTGGCCGTGGCTAACTCTGCCCTCCAGCATGTTAGACTGAGTGTGACGGAGAAACATGTAAAATAGTTCACTTATTATAAAAATTACACAAATAACTCGTTCATTTTTTATAAGTGCCAGTGAATCCACCGCGGGTCACGCAGCGAAACTCTTGTCTTGCTCGCTCTCGCTCTCTCTCTCGCGCGCACTCTCTCTCTCTCCTCATGCAACAGCCGGCCAGTCTCAGAGGTCTCTCTAGGCAAGCGCAAAAAGCTGTGACGCCAAATAAAGAGTTCTTCTCGCACATAATGCTAATAGTTGTAAAGTTTTCTGAACTTAAGCTAAGACAAAACTCGCGTTTATCTCAGTGACACGGGCGCTGCTGGAGCAATGTAGTTTGACGCGCCATTTGCTTATACAAACATATTTGATCGGAAAGACGAGAAAGAGATGCAAATGTTAAGGTCTAATAGAAAGTAAAGGGCGTCAAGACCTTAAAACAAACTTTATGATCATCACATCATAGCACCTGTCACATTTATAATATCTAGAGTTTCTTCTCTCGTATTTATCCTGTCTGTAGGTTTTTGCATATATTTATACCTGTTAATTTGACATTGCATATGTTTAAATTATGCATAAATACAAAATACAATTAAAGCTGCAAGCAGCATTTACCGGGTTTCGAGCATTAAAGCACGTCAAAGACGTCAGACATCGTCGACCAGGCTGATCCAGCATCCACAAAAACAAAAGAGGTGGTCAGAAACGGTTCATACAGACTATGTATGCTTAAACACGCGTACACCTATGTGTCCTTAATGTGAAGTCATTCGCAGCTACCAGACACACGTGTTCAAAGTTGTCAGCAAAAAAGGTGTTATCATTCAGTGAAATGTCTCCCTCTCTTCTCACGGAACATTGACAAACAGAACACTGAAGGAAATGTTTGTGGTGCTTGCAGTGGTAAAACTTGGGTCACAAAATGTTAAAATAGTGTTAATGAGTCAAAAGAGCCGAACCCCATGTCTCTACGATGTTCTGATACAGAGATACAGCTCTTGTTAAATGGTTGCTAGGGTATTCTCATTGGTTGCTAGTGAGTGAATTGCAATCCACCAATGATTATACTCAAAGCCATGAAAGACATTATCCATGATGACTCATGATTTTAGATGTAATTTTGCAGTATTTTTAAGTGAAAAAAACAAATAACCACTAGGTGGCGCTATGACAGACTCGTGCATGCAACCTCCAGTTATGACTAGGGCTGCACGTTTTCAAGTTTTTAATTAACCGTTAACCGACACCCTTAGCGGTTAATACTCGGTTAACCATATTATGCGCAAGGCAACCCAGAGATACAGACACACGAGAAAGGGGTAGTTATTAATTTTTAACACCTTTAATAACTGGTTGGACGACATTTAAAACAAAATTAATTTATAGAAATAAAACGCAGTGGTAATGACAGAGCAGCTTAAGTATGTCACTGACTTTTGCGTTCGCGGGGATGGTAGTCTGGGCGAAGGTACTCGCAGGCTCCGCGGCCGCCTCTCTGATGCCCGGGTGTTGGCTGGGTTTGCCGCGATAGTCGGTGAAATGGGGATTGCCGGTGCTTCAGCCTCTCACCGGTTAGATCACTTGCCCACCCCGACACCGTCTTTCACCGTCGTTTTGATATTTTCTTGTAATTAAATCATTTAGCTTCGTTAGAGAGAGCAAACACTTATAACTGAATGTGTCTGCTGCATGAATTCACAGCGGAGCTGAACGTGAGTCACGTCACAGAGCAGCAGGTGTCAGATTTCATTAATTTCTGTCAGAGTTTGCAAAGCGAGCTGAATGACCAGACGATAGCAGAAGCTGCGTGCTTACTCGTTTTTGTTATACTGCACATATATGATGTTTAATATAAGCGAGATAGTTTTGTTGTATTTTTTTTCAGGAAAAATAATAAACCCATCATTCAAGCAGCGCTTTATGGAGGAGTAGCCGGTTGCACTGCTTGGAACTGGCGAGTTCTGCGAGAATTAACTGCGCACATTGACTCAAGCACTTAATTAAACCAGCTGTTTATTCATAAGCACGCAAAGTCATACGCGATTTAATGCAGCTTTCGCAAGCGCTGCATTTAAACAATTGCGTAATTCAAAAGTGAAAGTAAAATGCGCACGTCTTCATGCATTAACCAGTGGGAAAATTCTGTCACCGCAGCAACCCTAGGTTGTACATCATGAAGTATATAAGCACTGCATTGCAATACTTGCATTTTGCCCTGTCATTCTCTATTTTAAAGTGCTCCCACGCTGTGCTTTCTTTGCCCGCTTCATATTAGAAACTGCTACTACTTGTGGATATTACAAATGTCTGGGAGCACTTTTGCGGTCTCTGGTGGTGCAAAAATGTATTACAACAAAAATTTAATGCACGCCATTGATGCCAGTTAACCGAGCAAAATGTTTCACTCGGTTAAACAATTTTTAACGGTTAATCGGTTAACCGGTTAACCATGGACACCCCTAGTTATGACTGTGTTACTTGTAGCTAGAATCATGGCTATTCACTTTAGTTTAGTAAAGAAACAGTTGTATGACCATTGGGCTTACTCAATGTCAAAGGTTTTGTTTAATTATGAGGCCAACTAGTGGTGCAAGCATACCATTTTTTTTGTATTGCCTCAGACTCTGCTCAGACATCAGCGTATCAAATTTGGTGAAAAAATGTCATTTCGTTGCAGAGTTATAAGCATTTATATCTAAAAAACACAAAAAATGAATGTAATTTTTCGTTTTTTGCAATTTTCGGCCATTTCTGATGGAAATTTTAACATAACACCAATAGAATTTTTTGTTCAGAAGTTCAAGTTAATTTCTTCCTATGGTTATTTCGAGTCGATCGGAATAACCCTCGCGGAGTTATTCGCACATGTTTTTTAAGCGCTATTTTGCTGTGCAGGGCTAACCGTAAGGCGAAACCTGGCATGCTTGGTATCGTTGGACTTGGCAACAATTCAAAACTCTTAGTAAAAAAGTCCCATGAAAATACGTCAAACTCAGCCTAAGTTATAAGCATTTACATGATTCGTCTGACCACTAGGTGGCGCTGTGACGAAACTAGGCACGCAACCTCAGGCCATGACTGTCATCACAAATACCAAGTGTCGTGTTGATACTTCATTTCTGTCCCCAGTTATAGCCAATAAAGTCCAATTGGCTGCGCACACTTCAGACGTTTGGGCTTGGCATATCGACCGTGAGTCGAAAGTTCAACTTTTTTTTTATAATTATTGATATTCGAACTCCAAGGAACATTTTAGCACTGGAACGATTCTGATTGAGCGAAAAACCTAGGACTAGTTCGTTTTTATTTTTTTCGACAAAATCGAAAATACAGAAAAAAATTTATGACGGAAATAAAATCGGAGATACACATTTTTTAAGTTTTGAACCAGGGATTACAATGATACCAAACACTTGACTGTCTGATGTCCGGTTTAGGAGTTATGAGCACCAACGCGTCAGGCATTGCTATAGCGCCACCTATGTGCCGATTTGGCTGATTCACTGTATCTGAGTAGCCTGCTAATATACAACCAGTTGACCAAGTGGCAAGTTTCTACGACTTACGGTTTGGGCTGGGCAACGCGTTTTACCGTGGAAAAATAATAATAATAAAACAGACAAATACAATAGGTTTTCAGCACTTCGTGCTCGAAACCCTAATGAAGCCATACTATAGCTTCAATAGTCTATAAAATTAATAACTCAATTAAAAACAAGATTCTGTCTAATCAAGACTTATCTGTTCTTATCTTCTGGGCATTTTCACTTTAACATTATTAACTTTAAAGCTGCCGTCGGCAACTCTGGAGGATTGAGCAGTTTCCAAATGTTTACAATTTCATGTCCCTCCCCCACTACCTCCGAGCAACCTCCCTCAGAGCTCGTTCTCGTCAGCGCGTGTGCAAAAGTATTATTGTGAACGCATACTTAGTATGAATACTTATATTACTTACATAACACTCCGAAATACAATCAATGGTTGATAAAGCACAATTACCTGTTGAGAAGAAATGTGGCAAGCTCTGCATCCAGCTTGAAATCTCGTAGACTCCTTTCAAATGCCGGTCCGATATTAATCCTAGTTTTAATACGGTCACAGTCGCTTTCTATCTTTGTTTCCTTCTTTTCATTGGTTGTTTTCCTAGCTCTAGTTGTTAACCGAGAAATCGGAAGTTTGTTACTGAAAGTTCTCTCCGCCATCACGCTGTTCAAACCAAAACAACTATGAATTCAGGCGGATGCACGTGATATTGTAACGCGCGCGAGGGGGATGGGGATCTGTGGCGCGTGCAGGTACTGTGATTGACAGGCAGATTTTACACAGCCCTGCGCTGATTGGACCAAATGAACCAGCCTGCGCTGATTGGACCAAATGAACCGGGAGCGGTGGATTTTTGCAAAACAAATAACAGGCTCCAGGTGGAGCTAGAAGTGCGGGGTTTTTTCTTAAACAGTCTAGTTGATGTTGTTCTATCGGAGCATAGTGTTGGTTTCAGTGAATATGATCAAAAAATATGATAAAATAAGTTGCCGACCGCAGCTTTAAATTGCTCATATTTTAAAACTGTGGTGAGCATTTAGTTAAAAGCTATAGTGAGTGGTGTATTTCTGTAAGTTTTTATCATCACAAAACAATATAAACTGAAAAACATGTATACCGTAAAATATTCCGAAATATTCCGAAATAAAATGACTCATTCCGTGAAATAGATTTTTGGTCATTCCGCCCACCCCTAGTGAACGTGAACTGAACGTACTTGTATTACTGCCTGATGAACGTTATTGTGAACTGTTCATTCTGGTGCTTGTGAACTCGTTCATTCTGGCGCTTGTGAACGGCACGCTCTCTCAGTTTAACGTCGTTCAATAGGGTGCCAGATTTCTATAGTCTTCCAGGCGAAAAACACCCAATCTGGCAACACCGCCACCAGTCAGTGTTTCACGCTGCATCCGTCATCAAAACAAGACTGACTCTGGACGCTGCTGAAATCCCTGGCCCGCCACTCACATAGTTTAACATTAAATAACATCATATTTGTCCTAAATCGTTAATGATTAACATAAGCTGCTAACGCATATTCTGGATCTTGAAATATACTCACGCTATTTAACGTGCACGTGCGGTGTGCAATACCTGCGAGTTGTCCTACAAGCGACGACTCGCAGAACAGCGCTTCTCGCCCGGTATGCGACCCTCTTGAAACACCCGGCTAGCCTTTCAAGGTATGTGCAAACAAATACAAAAATTTAAAGACTGTCAATGCTAATGTAAACCCTGGTTGGATAAGGATTTAAAGATGGATATGAAGATGAAATCTGATGCATTTAGCGTCAGTGTTAAAACTGATAAAATAATTGCTGTCTGTGGTTCTATATGGGCTATAATGGCAATAATTTTTAAACAATAATATGGGATAAAAGTTAGTTTAGTTCAAAATTTTTAAATATGAACTATGAACTGAACTAGTTCATTTTTAAATTTGGGAACCGTGAACTGAACTAGTTCATCTAGAAAGTGAACTTTCCCAACACTGGCAAGTACACTCAAAATGTTCAATCGCCAAACTAGACGTGGTAGACGCGAATTTGACACCTCAAATGCATCATAACAGCGCGACGCGTCTTCACATCCCCATCAAATAGCATATACAACACAAATCTATCATGGACTATTGCATTATCATACCGAAAGTTTATTATTTGCATGTGTTTTAAAGTTTTGACAGTTTAAATTTTTATTTTCCTCACAGCTGGTCTTGTCCGCGTACACCTGACGTGTGCAAACACAGCAGCCTGTCATCAGTGCACGTGAACAGAGCGATCTCTCTTTTTAAAGGCATATTAAATTTCTCTTTGCAGAAGAAATAAGTGTTGTGCCAATTTATTTGATTAAAACAATAATATAGGCTACCTTAATTACTGCAAGTACTACACTCACCTAAAGGATTATTTGGAACACCTTTTAAATTTCTCATTAATGCAAAGGTGTAATGGTGTGGGGGATGTTTTCTTGGCACACTTTAGGCCCCTTAGTGCCAATTGAGCATCATTTAAATGTCTCAGCCTACCTGAGCATTATTTCTGACCATCTGATGGCTACTTCCAGCAGGATAACGCACCATGTCACAAAGCTCGAATCATTTCAAATTGTTTTCTTGAACATGACAATGAGTTCACTCTACTAAAATGACCCCCACAGTCACCAGATCTCAACCCAATAGAGCATCTTTGGGATGTGGTGGAACGGGAGCTTCGTGCCCTGGATGTGCATCCCACAAATCTCCATCAACTGCAAGATGTTATCCTATCAATATGGGCCAACATTTTTAAAGAATGCTTTCAGCACCTTGTTGAATCAATGCCACGTAGAATTAAGGCTGTTCTGAAGGCGAAAGGGGGTCAAACACAGTATTAGTATGGTGTTCCTAATAATCCTTTAGATGAGTGTATAACAAAGGCAACATCTGTAGTATTACTTTATCTAGAAAAAAATTTAACAGTTAGAATCATCAAAGAGCTTGCAAGAATCTGTGATCGGCATTGGTATCCGCCGATCACAAAGAAAACAAATCTGTAATCGGTATCAGCTCCAAAAATCCTAATCGGAGCATATTCAAGCTATAAAGTTTTCACGCTCCTTAGGAGTGTCCCTGTATATCAATTGGTATAGCTCTGCGTTAGCAACGCACAGGTCTGGGTTCAATCCCTAGTTAACACACACAATAAGATGTATATTTGAATGCACTGTAAGTTGCTTTGGATAAAAGTGTCTGCCAAAAGCATCAGTGCAAATGCAACACTGACTATTATTCAGTTTATGTTTAAGTTGGAACAGCTGGTCCAATGTAAGTGAACATTCTGGACAATTCCCAGTGGCAGGTATGCACACCCATCTCTGACCTGCATACAGCCCGTGCTATACACTGTTAACTGCAGGTGTGTATGTTTAAAAAATATCCACACCAATATATTCTACTAGACTAGAGAACGATTAGCCTCACTTGCTCCAGCTTTGACGTGTTAAGTCACAGATGTCCCATGTGATTCAGCACAACTATGGCAACACTATCAGGACGCATGCATGCGGTGCTTTAAGCAGATCAGGTGCGCATCTTAAGGTGCCCAGTCTGGATTACTCTACTGTGCTGAGACTGTGCTAATAAACACACGTGCCACGGTTGTTTTTCTGCACACACGGGCACAAAAAGATTAAAGCTTCTTCTCTAGGAGCAGATGTTATATAACATTCACATTTTATCTGCACAGGGCGCTCCAGAAAAAATAAGGGCTGAAAGAAAGGGGAGGACAAGGCAATAATCTTTTCCCAGGTGTCATTACGAAAATGATGGATTGCATATGACATCAGAATTCTCCAATCTATTGGCCATGTGCCTGTATTTGCTCCGCCTTCCTATTAATCATATCAACTGGAGCATGCGCTGGCATCAGTCCTCAAACAATTTGTTTCCATGTAATCCGTGTCATACTACAGAAAACATGCAAGTTTGTTTAAAAGTAAATTAGAGTGATTGAAGTAAAATATCATAGTATGAGACCTTGTGGTGAAGGAAAATGCTATTAAAATGTCATGTCATTGAATTGAATCTGCCATGTACAATAGGTTGACTGGTTGCTCATGCAGGTAGGTCAAATCCTCCTGCAGTAGTTTCTGGCTCACAGACTTTATTAGGCAATTCATCTTCTATTCAGCATTATTTTAAGTATCATGTTCTAGTAAAACACGCTGATAACCACACTACATCACTGGCAAAGTGCCCCTGAGGTGAAATCAAGTTATAAAGGGGCCATGACACAAGACTTTTTTAAGATGTAAAATAAATCTTTGGTGTCCCCAGAGTACACATGTGAAGTTTTAGCTCAAAGTATCATATAGATAATTTATTATAACATGTTAAAATTGACACTTTGTAGGTGTGAGCAAAAATTTGGCATTTTGGGTGTGTCTTTAAAGGACAAGTTTGGTATTTTACACTTAAAGCCCTGTTTTCAGATTGTTTATGATGAAATAGAACGGTTTTGATTGAAATTTGGACATGCTGGCCCGAGAATTTTTGGTTTCTGTTGTATCACCCACTACCTCTACAATGGCTGCATAGGTGCACTAGAACAATCCTTCCTAAAATGCAGTGGTCAGGGGTGTTCACCGATATGATCACACAAAAATCGCTGCAAAAGATGCTTTCCAACAGGTGTTTTAGCATTCGTTGTAAACTTGTGGACCTATTTTTCCAAACGCCTCACACCCGTACATTCTTCCGTTGAGAGCTTGAATATTAGACACTCCAGCCCAGTTGGTGGCGATAATTCACCTTTGCCAATTGCAAGAATACAAACAACGTTCCCGGCGCGGAGTAATACCGTACCTCACAGCACATCTAATACAAGTCAATGGAGTTGGACAAAAACTACAATAAAACCTGTTGGAAAGCATCTTTTGCAGCGATTTTTGTGTGAGCATATCAGTGAACACCCCTGACCACTCGGCGAGTTTCATGTCTTTGTAAAGGAAAGTTTAATGCATTTTAGGAAGGATTGTTCCAGTGCACCTATTGTATGCAGCCACTGTAGAGGTGGTGGGTGATACATCAAACACCCGAAAATTCTCGGGCCAGCATCATATGTCCAAATTTCAGTCAAAACTGTTCTATTTCATCATGAACAATCTGAAAACAGGGCTTTAAGTGTAAAATAAATTTCAATGAAATAATAATTTTTCATGTGCTTACAGAGAATGGTTTTCCAAAACCAAGTTACTGGGTTGATCTTTTTCATATTTTCTAGGTTGCTAGAAGCACTGGGAACCCAATTATAGCACTTAAACATGGGAAAAGTCAGATTTTCATGCCATGGCACCTTTAATTTTTGTTTATATGCCTATGCTTTAAGACATCACAAAAGTGTCACCAATCACATCAAAACAGCTGAACGAGTGGATCAGTAGTTCAAACCAAAGATATAAAGTATGCATTGTAAACCGAACTTAGCATCTATGCGTCTAAAACCGCCGGATGTAGCACTGGTGCGATTTAGTGGATGCAGGGACTAATTCGCATTTTCATATCTTTTGTCTGCGATTGGGTAGAGGCAGGGACTAATTTGCATTTTCATGGTTCTGCATATGCTAAATGAGTAAAGTGCCTACAGTTAAATTCCATTTAAGTGATTAAATTATTGACAGGGGTACTTTAAAGCAAAATTGACTTTTAAAATTGGAGCACCATGTCATGCAGTAAAAGTCATGTTTTTTCCAAACTTCAGTGTTTTTCACAGATCAGAGCCATTCACATACACAAACACATACCAGCACTCGAACCTGATATGTAAGAGAAGAACAGCCAAACATAAACACAGATCGCTGTGCTTGGCTGCTCCTGCCACTATATCTGTTTGGTGAAATCACCAGCTGGCTCACTGCTGGGCCACATGTTTGATTTCACAGGGAAAGACTTCAGGATGGTTCAGCGTTCCTACATACAAGATTAAGGTTACAGATAATGTATAAGATGAGTTCTGTCTAAGATAAGAGTAAAGCATGAAGGTATGTTTTTACATATAGAGTTCAGACGCAGCTTTGATTTTCGAAGTAAAAATTCTGCATACGAGTCACCAAAATATATTAATAACCTAAATATTAAGTAAAGATACAGTATCAATGAGTGTTCCTCACTCCATTGTGTTATCAGAACAAAAGTCATGAGTTTGAATCCCAGGGTGAGGGATCACAAATAAGCCATTTTCACACAGAGATTACAAAAATACACCAAAAATCCGTCCGGATTGTTTGATTTTTGGTTCATTCACACTGCCTATGATTTTCCTGAATCTGTGCGTACGGCATTGTTTCTGCCTCTTATTCGCACAGAATGCTTTCCGTGAATGTTACGGCAATGTTCCTCTTTAAGGGAACGATCCCAGAACATTTACGAGACGTGTTTGTGTTCAGACACAGGGTTCCCACAACTTAGTTAACTTCAAATTCAAGGACCTTTCGAGGACTTTCCAGGTCCAAAACCCTTAAATTCAAAGTCCTAAATCTGGGGAAACATTTCAAGTGAGAACAAGGTTATATCGTGTTACCTTTTAAGATATATTGTTACAGTTCCCTTTGGGGACACCTCCAGTGGTAAGTGCGTCTGAATGTGTATATCAAATTCAACCAATGGTGAGGCTTAATGACAAAGACAGGGTGACGCGGGAGCCAGGAAGCATATCGCTATCTGAAATATTACAAAAGATGGCGTTACAGGGATGCAGGAAGTATGACAAGGGAGACGCAGCACCTCGTTCCCTTCTCAGGGAACAACAGTTACATACCTAGCTAGAGACGTTTTCATGTGTCAAACACAACTTTGCAAAAAAGCATTTTGGTATGAATCAACATTCGCATACAGAAGATATAAGCATTTAAAGCAAACAGTTTAGCACGTGTGCTTAAAAGTCTAGAATGTTTATGATATTATCCTACACTACTCAGGGAATAATATGTTTTTTCCAGAAAACTGCTTGCATAAAATAGATTCAATGACCTGTATCTATGTATGTATATTTTCTAAACTTCTCAGGGCCTTGAATTTCTTTCCCCAGATTCACAAACTTTCAAGGATTTCAAGGACCGGTAGCAAGTCTGCAGACAGAATCCTCCCTAACAATTTAATGGAAATTTTCTGGGATGAAAGTGCTGTGTGAAGCCCAATACAAATAAAACGTATAGCTTGAACTGACTGCAAGTGGCTTCGAATAAAAGCATCTGCCTCTTATAATTGTATATAATTTGGAATATAAAATGGTGTTAAAATATGAAAAGGAAAGCGTATACATTGGAAAACGCATCTGAGTGAACTATTTCTAGTAACCTTGCTTTAAAGGCGCTCTAAGCGAATTGACGCGTTTTAGACCATAAAACATTTTTTGTTACATACAGCAAACATCTCCATCTGCTTGCTGCCTGTCCGCTGATCAAACTGTAAAAAACGCGATCTCTGTAGATAGCTCAGGCTCGACAAACGGCAATATCAACATAGTGGCCAGACCTAGCACAACCAAACATAAAGTGTTCCAGCCAATAAACGACAAGAAGGATTTGGGGGTGGGGGTTGGGCGCGTTCATGAAAGCACAGACGGGAGAGGAAGGGGGAGGCGTTAGCTACACTCCGTTTGTTTGAAAACAGTTCAAACATCAACAGGAAATGACGTTGCACATTATTCGCTTAGAGAGCCTTTAATTATGCAAACTTTAATTATTAAAATGAGAAAGTTTCAAATTTATCAATACCAGTTTTGCACAGAATGGTAACGCAAACAAAACATACAGTACATTAATTTGCGTTAACATTAGAGATTTGCAAGTGAAACATTTAAAGCAATGACATCCATCAGCTGCTCCAAAAGAATTCCTTTGTGAAACTGCACGTATCAACTGCCATGACACATCTTCATATTTTCACTGCATTTCAACAGAATATAAGACAGGTGGGCCTTAGGTAAGCGAAAAGGAATCTAAACTCTTTCCAACTAGCGATACATTGTGTAACATAGGGTGTATTCAATGATCTCATGCAGGAGCGCAGGTCTTAACGTGTCAATAAACAAACTACAGTACATCACATGCCCATCATTGATATGTCAGGTACGTGCAGATTGCAGAACAAGATCATTTCAACCTGGAATTATAAGAAGCTCTTATCTAAACAAACTAGCTGTAGTTTGTACCTGAATTACAAGTGACCTCCTGCAAAATGACTTGCTGCATTCTCAATTCTTTTGTGCTTGATGAAAATGATCTGTTTTGCTGATGTTTCCATTTTATGTTATTTTTGTTTAGCTTCATACATCAGTTTCACTAGTGACCTTATCCTAAACCTTGTTTTTCCTCATTAAAGGTGGATTTGTCTTACATGAGCCTCTAGGACATCCTGTTCCAACAACACACACTCTTTCTGCTGGCTTGCAATAATCTGGATAGACGTACAATGTACAGGGACTAAAAATAAAGGTTATGTATAAGCTGTTAAACTGGAAATGCTATTCTCGTAGCATGACAGATGCAATGGCCCCCCAAATATCTGGGCATTTAGGTCACACTTAAATTAGGACACAAATGTGTACATATCTGTACTTAAATAGGACGTTTTTTAGGGTACTGCCTCGTTGACAACTTGGGACCATTTCTGATCACTAAGCAAAAACTACATGCTTTGTTTCTTTTTTTTTCAATTTTTTTAAAAACTCATTCAAATAAATGCCACTCTGGTTTCATATTTTGTCCTCTATGCAATGATAATAAAACGTAAGTTCTTTAAACACGTTTCAGTATGTCTCAAGCGTCCAAATCTATATTTCCAGGCCACTGTATGTTTTTTTATTTCTAATTTAAAGGAAACTAAGTTGCGCAAAGTGGTGCTCAGGGAATAGAGTCTTATCTGTGAGTCACAGGAAGATTCGAAAATCAGACACAGCCTCCATTGTGTTGGCAATCACTAAAGCTGAAATCCCAGACTTCTTTTCTCATATCCTGTTTTTACAGAAACAGTAAAGCGCTGCATTCTGTCCAGATCAGAGGGCAGGCAAAGTGACAAAAAGAGAGCGCCTGAATCTTTAATGCACTGAAAATGTGCTGAGAGACAACTATTCAATTCGCTTTTCAGATGACCACATTTAGGTCACAAATGCCACATATTTATATATTTAGAAGATCATAATCTGATAGACAGCATTAGTCACAATCGGTACAGTAGCTCCTTTTTCTGATTTTTTAGACTAAATGAAATTAAAACACTATCTATTTCCTTCCACTTTTTAACACCGTACACATTACACCATAATTGAGGGATAAGTTAATTTCAGTATTTACACTGCAAGCAATTCATACAATAAAACTTTTTAAAAGCAATAAAAAACAATATTCATTTTACTGTAATTTACCGTAGAATTTAGAAAAACGTAGTGCTGGGAAAAGATTACTACCGATTAATCGCAAACATAATCAAAGTGATTTTTTGCATATTTGTGTTTAACACACACACACACACACACACACACACACACACACACACACACACGAAATGTTTTATTTATATATATTTTTTACATTTATATATCATATAGAATATATAAAAACAGAAATAAATATATAAACATGTAAATGTTTCTTATATACATACATGAATGTATTTATATATATATTAGTGATGTGCGGGTCGTCTCGTAACCCGCGGCCGGGTTGGGGTGGGTAAAGTAATTGTAACTTTAATGTGGGGCGGGATGGGGCGGGTCATTAAAAACAAAATTAAAAAACAGATATGTTGCGTCTAATTCCCTGTAGCATATACAGTTGTGTTCAAAATTATTCAACCCCCAATGCTGTTAAGGGTTTTAGGGAATTTAGTGTACATTTGTAATTGTATTCAGAATGAAATCCTACAATGACTTCTTAAAGAACCATATGCAACTAAAATGACATCAATTGGTTTTGTAATATAGTAGTAAATGTTTCTTTTGTGAATTCTTCATTGACACAATTATTCAACCCCTTAAAGAACTACCACTCTGAAGAACAGAGGTTCATTGAAGTGTTTTCAATCAGGTATTGAAAACACCTATGGATGTCAGGGAACAGCAATAAAGCCTAATAAGCACCAATTAGGCAGCTTTAAAATGACTGTGATACTCAACTCCTTCTAAACATTTACTGGTGTGGTTACAAACATGGTGAAGTCAAAAGAATGCTCCAGGAAGACAAGAGAAGAGGTGATTAATCTTCACAGGAAGGGCAATGGCTATAAGAAGATTGCAAAGATGTTAAACATACCAAGAGACACCATAGGAAGCATCATTCGCAAATTCAAGGCAAAGGGCACTTTTGAAACGCTTCCTGGTCGTGGCAGAAAAAAGATGCTAACTGCGACTGCTGTGCGCTATCTGAAGCGTAGAGTGGAAAAAAGTCCCCGTGTGACTGCTGAGGAACTGAGAAAAGATTTGTCAGATGTGGGTACTGAAGTTTTTGCTCAGACAATACGGCGCACCATGCGTACTGAAGGCCTCCATGCCAGAACTCCCAGGCGCACCCCCTTGCTGTCTCCAAAGAATAAGAAGAGTCGACTGCAGTATGCCAAAAGTCATGTGGACAAACCACAGAAGTTTTGGGATAGTGTTCTGTGGAAAATTAGAACTGTTTGGGCCCATGGATCAACGCTATGTTTGGAGGAGGAAAAACAAGGCCTATGAAGAAAAGAACACCTTGCCTACTGTGAAGCATGGTGGGGGGTCAATCATGCTTTGGGGCTGTTTTGCTTCTGCAGGTACTGGGAAACTTCAGCGTGTGCAAGGTACCATGAATTCTATTCAGTACCAGGAGATATTGGATGACAATGTGTTGCAGTCCTTCACAAACCTGAGGCTTGGGAGACGTTGGACCTTTCAACAGGACAATGATCCCATGCATAACTCCAAATCCACTAGAGCATGGTTGCAGAAAAAAGGCTGGAACATTTTGAAGTGGCCATCGCAGTCACCAGACTTAAATCCGATTGAGAACCTCTGGTGGGACTTAAAGAAAGCAGTTGCAGTGCGCAAGCCTAAGAATGTGAGTGAACTGGAGGCTTTTGCCCATGATGAATGGGCGAAGATACCCGTAGATCGCTGCAAGACACTTGTGTCAAGCTATGCTTCACGTTTAAAAGCTGTTTTAACTGTAAAAGGATGTTGTACTAAGTACTAAGATTGAATGTCACTTGGGGGTTGAATAAAACTGAAAATGATGTGAGCACAGAAAAGACATTTGTGGTTATTTCATTATAAATGTTATGTTATATTTGTCTGACCTACACATGCCTCTTTGATGTAATTGTAAGCAGGATGACTGAATGATCAAAATCAATGTCAAACCGGCCAAAACAATCAATTTCAGTTGGGGTTGAATAATTTTGAACACAACTGTATATTCAATATTTGGGAATATATATTTTTATATTTTATTACGTTCTTTGATAAAGTTAAATTACGTAGGCCTACGTGGCAACGTAACTTCCGCAACGTAACTTGCGCAACGTAACTTGATATCCCCAAACCTTTGGCGTCACGTCACAGAAGCGCCAAGCAGCTCCCGCTGCAAGACACAACAATAAAACAAACAGAGAAATAAAAGATGAAAGACAATCTGCGGGAGAAATTAAGGTAGGAATTTTGTAAATTATAGATAATACAAATGCTGCTTTGTAAATTTTGAAAATGTTTATTATTATCCTATCTCTATATTAATATGACCATGTTGGTTTCAATGGGTTATTCGCGTATGTTGATGCCACTTTACCGGGCGATGTAATCTAATGGCTGTTTCCAAGCACTTTTAGGCTGAAATAAAGGCTCTTTTTATTTACATTACAAATGCCTAGTATGTCTATTTTAATGGTCGCAGGCGCGGGACGATGCGGGTTGTAAAAATAGATACAGTGTTGCGGGGCGGGTTGGGCGGGCCAAATATCATATTTTTCATTAAAAATAATATTTATAATATATATATATATATAAATATATCTGTATATATATATATGTGTGTGTTTGAATAAATATATGTGTGTGTATATATATATATATATATATATATATATATATATATATATATATATATATATATATATATATATATATATATATATATATATATATATATATATATATATATATATATATATATATATATATATATATATAATTACACACAGCACATATTACGCAAAAAAAAATCACTTTTATTTTGTATGTGATCATTCGTGGTTATCTTTGCCCAGCAACACTATAAAAAAGAAAAGAAACCTCCTTTCAACTTATGTTAAGATTGCAACCAACACAACAGCTATTCCCAAGCAATGTGACCTTCGAGGATGTCATGTGACCTATGAGGATGAGAAATCTCTCTATGCAGACATCCTCTTCCTTTACAAGCCCCCTGACTTCCCTGGTCTGTTTTTTGGTAGTTATTTGACCCTTCTGGACCTTACATGCTTAGATAGCAACAGTGATATAAAGATGAATATATATTTAAAAGCTACATCAGCAAGTCGGACAACTTGTCTCTACCCATATTGATGACCTAGATTGTGAGTCTAAAAAGACTGGGACAATAGTCTGTTCCCAAAGGATGCACGTCCTAGTTTAGAAAAAAAAACTGTGGGACGCACTATTGGACAAAAGCAATGTAAATGCTTCATTGCCACACATGGTTTCGATAACAAATTTAAATGTGATATCCTGATGCACAACAATGTTTTGAATTATGACATGTTTGCTGTAAATCATATTGTGAACAAGCTGGTGATACAGAGCCCAACTTGAATTCCAAAGCACCAGATAACTGACAGACAGATATTTATTAAAAATAACACACCAGTGCCTGATAGATAGTGGAACGGCACCAAGATGTTTTCTTCACATTAAACCCATTTGACCTCACTTAGGAACTGGCGTATATTTGTCAATGAGCATGTACAAATGTAATAAAACCCACTTTGATGATAGATCTGCTGTGACGCTCGGGCTCAGATAACCTTGATTATATGTGTTACAGCTGAAGCGTCTCTCAAATGCATCTTAACTGCAGGGTGCGATGAGAACTCCTCCTATCATACAACTGGCAACCTCTTTATCATCTCCTTTTGACAGATTGATGCTTGTGAAGAGACATAAACGTCCATTCACTGTTTCCATTCCTCACACAGACACTTGAACCGAGAAAAATATATACAGTATACAGTCTGAAATTACCTCTGATTTAGCCGTCGCTCATCGTCACTTCCAAAGTCCTAAAAAAACAAAAATCAAAGACAAAGAGGTTAGTTGTCTACACCACAAAGAGCACTGAGACATATCTAAAATAAAATATGGTTGCACCATTGTAAACGTCCATCTACACAACATTTTAAGTTTTCCTACACGTTTAGCAAACAGACGTTTAGAATCTGGAATAAACAGCTCAGACACCAGAAAATCCTCGGGTCCCAAAACTTCCACAACCTCACTCGATTTAAGTGCGATACACAAGAGCCTGGCTTCCTGTATACTTTCTTCTTGATCTTAGTAAGATCTCTTGGCTTATACAATATGCTCCAAATTTGCACCCTTTACGCATTGTACAAGATTGGGGCGTCCTAGATAAAAAAAAAAGTTGCGAATCGATATCACCATTCACAGAAGTGTCAGATAACAAAAAATAAATGTTCTCTCCTAACAGTACGATGTAAAGACGCAGGACCTCTTTTGAAGATAAAGTTTCATCGTAACAAAAAGTGTTTATAAATAGTTCCTTGTTGTATGGGAATATGACAGTCTTGGTTACTAGGTTCCAGATAGTAATGTGTAACACTGAATAGAGGAAGGCGAATGCGCTGCGGTCAGATGTGAAGGATGCCTGAAGGGGAAGAAACCGTGTCTGAATTAAGAATTGGTCGTGCCAGGGTTTCTATCACGTAACTATATCTGTCTCTATGTGCAAAAGTGGGACTTATTAGACATTATATGCAGGGTTGCCCTTTCAGGAAAAAAGGTGTGGACACAATAAGGTTTTTAATAAGGAACAGAAGTTCTGAGGGTGTGAATCTTTTTGGGATGTATTACATTCTTAGTGCATGAACAAAATGTGACACAAAACATGGAGAAAATTAGTCGAAATCAATAATGGTGAAGTCAACATACAACTTTGCACCACCAGCTTTGTTTGGTAAGCAAAGTTTTAATGACCACCTATATTTTTAGTATTTATTAACTCACTATTTATTCCCCACCATTGACGAGTTAACTCATCAATTAAGAGAAAACGCTTCCCTACCAATGACGAGTATTTTCTGGCTTTCCCCAATACCGCTATTATCCACAGGGTGGATATAAAAGCCGGAAGTATCGCTATAGGGCAAACAGCTGTATGTCCGTGTAAGTTTTGAGGATCCCTCTAAATCTGATCTCTATGAAAAGTCCTTCACAAAAATGGAATTATCTCAGCTTTTTGCTCAAAATTTTATGTTTCTGAAGAAACCTAGAAAGAAGAAAATTTTCTGGAAGGCATTCAACTTTTGTGAAAATCGTGAAAAATGTTGGCGCTGGCTGGCAACCTTAAAAAAAATTTGCTGCCGAGAAAAGAGTTAAGATACAAACAGAAAATAGAGGAAATGTGTGCACAGAAGTGTAAATTTTTTTTATTTTAGAACAAAATGACTTCTTTAGGCAAAAGTCAGTATTAAGTGTGATCTCTATTGGCACTAAGCACATCTTGTACTTTTTAGGAGACTAAAGTCGTCATTAGATTAGAATTACTGTAGAAATGAGGATTTCATTTCATTAATAGAGCCTGCAGGTTCCTGCTATTATTCAAGTGTTAGAAGAGCTCACACTAAATACTTGAAACTTTAGTTTTAGTACTAAATAGAAATTTCCTGCATTTTCTGATTGTATTCTAATATGCTTTAAAATAATTAGATATGGTGGGCACTATACCATATACTATATAAATCTAATTGTGACATGGTGGCCTAGACTTTGCACAGTACTGTAGTTACTATTATAATTCAGTCTCTATCCCATTATGTCTATGTGCCGTCCTATTCAAACGTGCACAACTGGTGCCCCCTATTGGCTGTAATCTGTCAAATGTATTTCTATGACAACTATGATGTCAGAGGAACTATTATGAAGGTGGAGTGCTTTCATGGATGAAAGGCAATTTTAAACCCCAAAGGAAATGTTTGAAAATGGAGCCTTCTCTAACATATTTTCAGAAAGACCACCTGAGAATCACTAACAATGAACAGTAATGCTCTCCGAGTAAGTCTGGTTTAAAGGGCTCGCTCTTATTAAAATGGTTAAAACAGGAGGCCTTTCATTGCATGAGAGAAGCTTAGCTGTGCCAAGACACAATGGCTTAGATTTCAGTTTCTGTGGAGCATAAATGCAAGCCTGAGGGGCGCAGACCTTCAACTCTCACCTAAAGACCTCTGCCGTTCATTACGGGCTACTGGAGTAGAGGTCCAAAATTGACAGCTTACAGATGCAACAGTTACAGAAGTAATGTGGAAACAACTACTGTGTAATGGCGAATAGGAATTACATAGGGAAGGCAATGCTAAATATTTCTCTTGTTGGAGTTGCTCATTGTGTATAGGAGAGCTCATGCTTTTGATGGTTACTCTCTTAAAATGTCATGACATGGCCAAAGTAGCAAATTAATTAAAGCATGCAGTTTTACGCAATATGACAAGAAACTCAAATGCACAGTCCCTTGTATATGTAATCATTTTTTAGAAATGTAGGGGTGGGTTGATACCACTTTTTCCATTACGATTCAATTTGGTGAATTCTGAGTATTAGCCGATACCGATCCGATCCTAGTTTATCTGCTTTTAATTCACCGCTACTCCAGGTCATTAACTCCGCGAGCACCACCCCATTCATTTTTTGTCACCTTAAATACCTTCATATATGTGTTTTTCGCATTAAGCTGTCGAATACATTACAGCCAGGGTTTCCTGCAGAAAATTGCTGCGTCCGAAACCGCCTACTAGTACATACTATATAGTACGCGAAAAGCAGTAGGCGAGGCGAGTAGTATGTCCGAATACATAGTATTCGAAAAACAGTATGCGAAAAGTACCCGGATGACCTACTACTTCCGGTTAGATTTTGCAGTGTGCATACAATGGACGCTTCACTATCCCATGATGCCCCGGACGAGGAGTTATCCAACGAAGAAGAAGAGGCACGCGGCTGTTTTCGCGCTGAAATGACACGACGTGATGACGACGTATGTCACGTGATGTAACAACATGGCGGATGTAGTACGTCCGAATCTCATTCATACTACCAGGATTCATACTATACAGTACCTACTGTTTTAACGCCAAGTAAGTAGGTACTTCATCTAATTCAGTACCTACTATACAGTATGCGGTTTCGGATGCAGCCAATGTGTTAGTTAAGGTGGTTCGCGGCCGGGGGCGTGGCAATCAAAGGGGCGGGGCGTACCCGTCATGATGAAAATTAAAATATTTTTAATTAAAACACTCAAATAAAACTTAATTTTGAAGACACTATGACAGAAAATATATACATACTAGATTGTTAATGAATTAAATGTTTTTAACAGATACTTCTAACGAAAATAGCTGCGTGATGAAGTGAAACTAAAGAGTTATCCTCCAGACGGTGATGGACCATGTCTTTCTCTCATTTGGCCATGTGGCGCGCGTGCCTGCTCGCGTTGTGAAGCGCGTCCACGCTATTCTCTGAAATGCCCTTGACGGCCTTTTGTGCAGCGATTTTTTATTTTTTTTTGGACGACTTAGTTAAGGCGTTAGGGTCTCCCAGCTTAGGCGGGCCGCCCGAACTGCAAAGTGCTGCGGGAAACCGTGCATTCGGAAGACTTTGAAGATACATCACCATCTACCTAAGATCCTGAAGAGCTAAGGTTGACAATAACACACTTTTCATTTTGAAATTTTAGAAAGTTTTAAATCGGACTATTTGATCATTATGGCGGCATACAGTGCAAAAACGCAAGATTCAACTACTTAACACTCGCCACACTTAATATAAGCCATGAGCCAGCTTAAACATCAGACAGATACACAGTAGCATTGTTATAATCCTATTACATTCATTTTTATGCATTTGGCAGATAATTTATTCAAAAAGTTAATACTACCATGGTTTTATAAAAATATAATGGTTAAAATACAGTGAATCAATGGTACATTTGTGGTTACTATGGTTAAACTACAAATACAATGTGGTTACTGTAGTAAACCATGGTAAATTTCAAGGAATATTATAAAATTTCACTGCAAACAAGCTCACTGTAGTTGATCAACCCTTAGAAAAATTTACCATTATTTTATTATAGTAGAAGTACCCATGTAACCATGTTTTTGGCAGATTGATTACTATTTGTATATAGTTTTACTACAAATATCATGGTTAAACTGTAGTAAGACAATGGTAAATTTGTGGTTGCTATGGTTACGCTACAAATACACTACGGCTACTGTAGTAAAACCATGGTTGATTTTAAAGGATATTGTGACATTCCTCTTGTTTACACTGCAAAAAAACTATGTAGTTAATTAAACCTTACCCTTTATCATGATTTATTATAGTAAAAGTGTAGTACGAATGCATTGGCGGATTGATTATTATTTGTATTAGCATAAATACAAAAATCATGATTACGTAAGCTATGCTTTCTGTAATGGGGCAATGGTAAATTCTTGGTTACTATGGTTTCACTACAAATACTATAGTTACACTATGCTTACCGACTGTAGTACACCCATTGTTAATTCTGGTGATATTAATAACACCCCGCTCGTTTACACTGCAGTCGATTGTAGTTGATAGCGTCGCTGTGTTTACACCGTTTGCGTTTCTCCATAAATCCTAAAGGCATCCCGCTAGTTAGCCCTACATTAGCATCGGGCCTACACGAGTCACGTGTTTATATTTGTAACGTAATATTTGCCATTCATTTATTTGTCGTTGATTTCACCTTACCTCGCCCGCGTTGGTGGTGGCGGTACTGGAAGTGGACGCGGCGCTGGGAGTGGGCGAGCGCTGCAGGGTCACCAGAGCCATGAGTGAAAATCTCACACAGTACAACAGCCGGTCTATTCTGTCACGGGCTACAGTAAACCCGCTAGCGGATTTTCCTCCAGCAACACCAAACACACGGTAATTGTTGTTTCCAAGCGGCGACTCAGAGTGCTGACCGCTGTTAACAGGACATTGTGGTAGTGATTCCGCTTTGACATGAGCTGGATGATGAGATGATGGTGGTGTTTTGGTGTACTCACTCACTACCTCATGTATGAATCCAAACTGCTGCTGCCTTTGGATGACGACACAGTCAAACCTCCTGGTGGCGTGGTGGAGAAAAACAAATTTTTCTGGAAGCATATATTTTACATGTTAGCTTGGAGAGCAATATTTAGCATGTCGTGTCACCCATACTAGTGTATAGATTTTACAATAGTAAACTGTAGTTAAGTTCCTAGATAATTTTGAACTTTATCATATTAGTAAGTATTAAAGTATACTACAGTGTTAGTTTATCATTTCACTATATCCTACTGAAAAATCCAGCATGGGCTGGTGAGCTGGTTTTGGCTGGTCTCCCAGCTTGGTTTTAGCTGGTTTTGCTGGTGTAGCAAGCTGGTCTAGCTGTGTTTTGGTCACTTTTTAAACGGGTCTAGCTGGACTTAGCTGGTCAGGCTGGAAGACCAGCTGGCCCACCAGCATGACCAGCTTTGTCAGGCTGGGAGGACCAGCGTAAACCAGCTGGTGCCACCTTAAACCAGCTGGGTCCAGCTACCAGCTTATGCTGGTCTTAGCTGGATTTTTCACTAGGGATACTGAAGATCGTATAGATGAACAAAGTGTACTATTTGCCATTCAGTTTTAGTTAATAATATTATATTTTTTTTAGGTAGGCTCATAATTGTCATTTTTTTTTATGGTCAAATATAAACACTTTACATTTAGAAATAACTAATAAAATATTATTTTAAAATGTTTTTTTATGATTACACTTAAATGCCATCAAGGTGGATAAAATATTTAATCTTTCTCATTCTTTGGCGCAATTGATGGTTACACAATTGACATTTTCAGGTCCATTTAGTCAAAACTTTAATGAAATTGGTGCAAATGTAATATTGTTTATAGCATAACATTAACATAAATACACACATAACATAAATATGTGCATTGAAATAAACCTGGTGTGTGCTTTTAAAACAAGTTTTTTTTAAAGATTTTTTAATTTCTCATCTTTCCAAACCGTTTTTGTTACTGACCCATATTACCTTGTTGTTTATATAAAAACAAGTAGGCCTTATACGCCTCTAAATAATGTGATCTATCTTTGAAACCATTTACAATCAAATTATTATTTTAATCTCAATTGTGGTGCAGGTTTATATTGCTAATAATATTTATCTTGTGAAAAACTTGATACACTTGCTTAAAGGTGCAGTGTGTAATTTTTAGAAGGATCTCATTTGACAGAAATGCAAAAAATATACAAAACTATATTATCAGAGATGTATAAAGACCTTTCATAATGAACTGTTATGTGTTTATTACCTTAGAATGAGATGTTTTTTATCTATATACACCGAGGGTCCCCTTACATGGAAGTCGCCATTTTGGGCCGCCATGTTTCTACAGAAGCCCTTAACAGACAAACTTTTATTACTAAGTTGTCTCCGACGATGACCTGTTTGTCCGGTGGTGGCTACCGTAGCTTCTCTATGTGTTTCAAAAGCGAGCAGTGGACTGAGCTGTTGGTTGCAATTCACAACCTCACCACTAGATGCCACTAAAATTTACACACTGCACCTTTAATACTACTATAAATATATCAACTACACATGCAGTTACTTTTATATCATCACTAATGTACAGCTTATGAAAAGCAAATTTGCAGTACTATCGTGTATTCTATACATTTCTTTGTTGATTATGCCTCTACTGTCTTTACTAATATGCAATATGTTTACAATATGTTGTAAAATTGTAAAAAAAACACTTGAATTAAATAATCTCTAGAATGAATTAATACACTTTGTGTCATCCACAAGTTAACTTTGCTATTGATATTCACCAGTTCTAAATTTTCCTTATGCATAAATGAAATAATGCAAGGGTAAGTAAAAATAGGTAGCTATTCATTCACGTTAACATTGTCATGACCTGAAATGGACTTTACTCAACACACAAACTTTGTCTGATGGCAACGTGAGAATAGCGCCATCTCTTGAATAAATTACGTCATAGATGTTGCACAATGTGGAGAAAGTTAATTTGTAAGTGCTGAGGCTTAAATTGAACTTTCGTTGCATTGCTTCAGGCAGTGCACAAGAGAGTGAGCCAAGAAGACCTTAAAATACTTTTCTTTGGAACAAACAAAAGGATTAAACTTTGGTGAGTGAAGTTGTGTTTTTATAATCTATGGATTATTTCCAGCTTTTTATTGTATACAAGTTCTTACCTATAAGCTATATGAAAAGCTGGCACTTAAGAAGACCATTGTTAACCTTAAAAACCTTGTCAATTTTAAATATCAACTTTGCTTATCCATATACACAGGGCCGCATTAACACTTTAAGGGGCCCCTGGGCTTTACCTCTTGTGGGGCCCTTTATCCACCAGAATTGCAGCCTACATTAATACAATCTTTATACTCACTAAGTGCAAGTTGTCAGCCTTTTATTTTGCTGGAATAAATGCAATAACAAAATATTAAAACAATATCAGAATGTCCACCATATAGACAAATATCATTGCATAACATATGCACATAGTTCTAGCTAAGGGTGATATACATGACGATCATGACACAACATTTTCACACTGCACTTTCTGCAGACATGAAGGTGTGCATCATTGGAGCAGGGGTCATCGGTCTGTCCACTGCTCAGAGTATCTACCAACACTTCCATGACAGGGTCACCCCCCTCACCATTGAGGTGTATGCAGATGTCTTCACTCCACTCACCACCAGCGACGGGGCAGCTGGACTCTGGCAGCCGTATCTTTATGACAAGGGGAACGTGCAAGAAACTAAATGTCCAAATGTTCTTGAGTTTCTTCAGATATCCTGAAGTTAACATATAAAAGATGTCCAGATATAGATATCTCAAAATTATATTTTACATCTTATATTTTATTAGCTCTGCATTCTCTTTTCTCAGTAAATGGAACAAAGAGACATTTGATTATATTCTAAGTTGTCTCAGATCTCCCGAATCGGTTAAAATGGGAATCTTTCTCCAGTCTGGTTATGACCTCTGCACTGAAACTGTACCGGTAAGAACATCCTAAATTTACTGTCAACATTTGAAGTGGATCAAAAAAGTTAATCAATGTTGTAAAGAACAGGTTTTGCTCAAACTTTTATGAAAGACTTTGATCCACTTCAAATGTTGACTAGTATACGTAAAGTAGTGTCATCCAATGTATGTTTGACATGGCATGGAAAAATGCTACATCATCATGCTTAATATTTTGTAAATGATTTAAATGAATTAAATCATTTCTGTTTTTCCAAACAGCACCCATCATTTAAGGACATTGTGTTGGGCCATCGGGAGCTGACCCAACGTGAACTTGCGATGTTCCCCGGATACAGGTCCTTATCATCTGTTTTTTTTATATATGGATTAATTAAATTTAAAATAATAATACAAGTTTTTATTTATAATAAAATTCTCAATAATTTAATTTGATTGTACATTCGTATTATTTTCTTACCCCCTTTAACCCCTGTCACCCTTTTATTCCAATGTTGTATAGCGCAGCATTTATTTTTAGGTGATGTTTAAGGATTTTAGTTTCAAAGTGAAAATGAACACATTCAAATTTAAATGACCTCATTGACTTATGAACCGTTCATTTTCTGCCCATCCCTGTCAGCTATGGGTGGTTTAACACTACTCTCATGATTGAAGGAAAGACATACCTGCCCTGGCTTATGGACTGGTGAGAGATCACTGTTATCTAATCAGTAACTAAAAAGTGTAAAGAAATTGCATATAGGTAACTTTTTTTATGTCTAACAATGATTAACACGTGAAATGGCATAGACATTTAAATATATCTTTATATTCACTTTTGGTGCTTTCTGTAGGTTGAAACAAAGAAACGTCACGTTTCATCAGAGAAAAATTGATTCATTTAAAGAGGTTTGCACCATTTCATTTTCAAAAGCAATAAAAACAGTATTTAGTCTTAGTATCAGGCCACATAAAACTTTTTAAAGATTTTTTTAAAGTTTAAAGATTTTGTTTATTAAAGTATCATAATGTGTGGCAAATGTTTTCCAAGACATGGCACTTATTGTAATGTCTTGACATGCATAGCAATCCTAATTTTACTGAACTCCTCATCTATAGTTGGCAGACAGTGGTGCTGATGTCATCATCAATTGCTCCGGTGTCCGATCAGGAGAACTGCAGCCTGATCCTGATCTCCAGCCAGCCAGAGGTCAAATCATTAAGGTGAGGTTTAATGGATAAAAACTAATTAAGATTAAATTTATAGACAATCCTGTTTCATCTCAGGTGCTCTACATAACAGGTAGAAGCTCCCTGGTTAAAACACTGGATAAACACAAATCGTTTTTCATCTAGTGGTATTTCTCCGTACATCATACCTGGGTAAGCTTCCATGTGCTTAAAGTCAATGAATGTTTGTAAATATGGACATAATACATCGCTTGATAATATCTATGAAAAACTGAAAAATTATTGCAAACTTCACTTCGTATATGTGTGTCTGCAGGAGTCGTTTTGTCACTGTTGGTGGAGTTTTCCAAGTAGGAAACTGGAATAGGTTGAACTGTTCTGTCGATCATAAAGAAATTTGGGAAACAGCATGCAAGCTTGAACCTAGTTTACAAGTAGGAGCTAAATCGGTGTCATGATGATTTTCAGTAAAACTTTTAATGATTCCATGTTTAAGTGCTATAATTGGGTCCCCAGTGCCTCTATCAACCTAGAAAGTGTGAAAAAGATCAACCCAGTAGCTTAGTTTTGGTAAACCATTCTTTGCAAGCATGTGAAAAAATAAGTCATTGAAATCTGGCTCCCCATGTGATGTCAGAAGGGGATAATACCTGCACTATCCAACCACAGCACTGCCAATTAGTGCAGAGATCAGCTCATTTGCATTTTAAAGGACACACCCAAAATGGCACATTTTTGCTCACACCTACAAAGTGGCAATTTTAACATCCTATATAAATAATCTATATGGTATTTTGAGCTAAAACTTCACATATGTACTCTGGGGACACCAAAGATTTATTTTACATCTTTAAAAAGTCTTGTGAAATGTCCCCTTTAAGCTATCACAAGAAATTATCCAAAACGTCTTGTTTTGCAGATTTTCAGAGAATTGTTAAATAAGTGCACATTTGAGTTTATCAAATCGACTTTTCTTTCTCTCTAGCATGCACGGATAGTAGAAGACTGGACTGGTCTTAGGCCCGCACGTAGCAAAGTTAGACTGGAGAGAGAAACCATACAATCCAGACCAAACTCATTCGAGGTGAGCTCATAATGATCATTTCACTGAATATCCTTGATTGAATAGAGGTCTCTATAAATAGCAGAAAACCTATTATGCACTAAGTGGGTTTCATTTATCACAGGTCATCCATAACTACGGACACGGTGGCTTTGGCATGACCATTCATCGTGGATGTGCTGAAGAAGCTGCTCGGCTGTTCGGAGAGATCTTGGAACAAAAAGGCTTGCTTACACACCCTAGATCACGCCTTTGACAGATCTGGACGTCTGCAAAATCTCTTCAGACGTTAACAGTATTCTTCCTGACTGTCTGATAATCATTGCCATATAATTCCAAGTGATAACAGATTACACGAATGTATCCCTAAACTAGCGTTATGTTTACATTATTGCACTTAATTTGTATTATTCTGTGGACAGAAGATTTGTAAATGAAAGATGACAAATCATTACTGAATTGCCAACACTTTATTTTCCAATGTAAAATAAAGAGTCATAGGCTAGCATGGTTTATTTAATAGTTTGTGGCAATAAGATAATACTTGAATATCTCTACTAAAAAAAAAAACAATGCAAATTTTAATGGTTTCCTTGACAAATACTGTTATGAATATGAATCAATAGCTGTTTACCATTAAAAACATTAAAATATCTCTTTATGTAGTCTGTCTTGGGCTTTATTCCAGTTGGTTTTAATGGTGTGCTATTGGTTGCCATCCATCAGATAACATCCCAATAAAACCCAACAGGTTACCAGTAGAGAGACCCACAGAGAACATTATAGTTTTCATTAAAACCAATATAATTCCCATTTTAACCATTAAACCCATTATAATGTTTTGATAGTTTCTGTTGTTCTATTCAAGTTATTAAACCATTGGTTTGGCCAATAGATGCAGTTATTAATATTTTGTAAGTTACATTAAACCACACGGTATGGATTAGTTTAAACACATCAGAGAGATCCTAACAGGGGCTCTTACACGCATAATAGCGCCCCCTATTGAATATATCACACAGTTGGAGTTACGTAATGTGGGCAAAGTTCATTTGTAACTTTTTGCGACCGCTGCGGTAAACCAAACCTCCTGTCATCGATTTACTGAAGCGGTCCATTAGTGAAGACAATTCAAGAGTTTATTAGGCTTATGTTTAAAGGACAACATCGGTCTACAGCTTATTTTTGAGGCAGCAAAAAGTAAACATCGGTGAGTGAAGCTGTGCTTTATGAAGTTGAATAAATTAAAATGTATGCATTAAATATTGAGTCATACAAACGCGAATACGACGACAAGATTTACTAATGCCAGATACAGTTGTTATTTTATGCATTTAGAGGATTTCATTGACATGTGACTTAAGTATATATTGGTGAAAAAGTAAGTTAGTGTAGACATATGGAAGCTCTGTCACTGCTGAAAAACAATACAATTTCCTATAGTTTACAATACAAATACCATGTACTATAAGCTGTTTAACATTAAAACCATTACAAAATCCCTTTATGTCATGTGTTTAGACCTAATTTCAGAAGGATTTAATAGTGCTTTATTGTAAATAATATCCCACCAACTGAACCCAACACTACTGGACATCTGTAGTTTCAACTCTACTGACATTAATACATTTCCATTAATCCATTAGAATTAAAAAAAAAAATTTAGCAAGAGAATCATTGTTGAAAACTGTTCTTATTTTAATAATTTGCAACAATTTCATTTTTTTATAAGTTTTTTTAACAAGCTGCACATTGCTGATAGTGAATATGCTCCATTTACAAAATATGTATTGATAGATGCACTTTCTGCAGACATGAAGGTGTGCATCATTGGAGCGGGGGTCATCGGTCTGTCCACTGCTCAGAGCATCTACCAACACTTCCATGACAGGGTCACCCCCCTCACCATTGAGGTGTATGCAGATGTCTTCACTCCACTCACCACCAGCGACGGGGCAGCTGGACTCTGGCAGCCGTATCTTTATGACAAGGGGAACGTGCAAGAAACGTGAGGGTTTAATTTATGCAAATTGTTTATCTACAAAGAAATCTTTCTGCTTTGATGTGCATGTAGGTATTAAGTCCTTAAAATGTTATCAGTGTTTGAGCATCATAATAGCATATGTAAAAGTTTTACCTGTCACAATAATTTCTTTAGTGCTTGACTCGAACTCTACACCCTTCCCTTTTTTAGTACACGGATCTATGAATGTGCAAATTAGTCCAGCCTCAACTCTTTCGCGCCAACTCGGACCATAGATATATATATCTAAATAGATGCTACCCCAGCTAACACAAATGCATAACTGTTACATAACGTCGACGTAATATGATGACTAAACTTACGTTGTGGCGACCGGAAAAGTGAAATTCCTGGATTTGTCGCCTCAACGTAACTTTGCAACGTAATCTGCCTGTCGTGGGCACGTCGTGACAATGTAAAGGATTGAAAGTTTTGTGTTGCCATGTTTTGTGTTTGGGTCTCACTTCAGAGAAACGTCCGGTCCTGTCAGACGGCGTGCTGTTTTTTTTTCTCATGTAAAAAAACTGCTTGTATGGTGGTTAAATATCTATTATATTTTGACTTATTTATGGGAAACTTCGAGACTGAAAAGTTTTAACAAGCTAACCTAAATAGAAAAGGAAATTAATGTTTATATAATTGTAATGGTAATGCAACTACCTCCCTGGGACGTAACAGTTACATTGCCAGCTGGTAAGTCATGAAATTACCAAAAATGACCAACAAATTACGTAAATAGGACGTCGTGTATTAGCTAGGACATTCGGCAGTTTCAGCCACATAACTGCTAAGTTCTGTACGTTTGCAGCACAAATATTTAAGCGTGGATGTTAACAGGTTACAGCACTCGCCCTCATGTCATCCAAGTTGTTTATGTCTTTATCTGTTTAGTCGAGAAGAAATTATGTTTTTTGAAAAAAAACATTCCAGTAGTTTACAGTCTCGTCTTGCACTAGACATGTAATGCGCCAGGGTGACCTTACGTATTACGTAAGCACGTTGAAAGGTCACGTGTCGCATATGTGAAGCGCACATTTGTGGACCATTTTAAACAATAAGCTGACACAGAGACTTCTTATTATCAATCCACATACAACAACATCGGAACGATCCTCTTTCTCCACACTTGTAAACACCGGAGCGGTAGTTTCGCTTTCATAATGCCTGACCTTTCGAGGGATGCTCTGTGACGGGACATAGGTGAGGGACGGCTATATATTGACACCTCTGCCGCTGATTGGCTGGATTACATGAGAATGCTCCTCCCGAACTTAGTTAAATAAACTTCATTAAAAATCAAAGTGGCTGTGACATAATCCTATAGGCTATACGAAAAGATAAAAGGCTAATAAAAAGAGAGAATGAACCATGACGCTGCCTGTGAGTGTGTGATAAAAACAGATCAAATTGATATTGTCTTTATTTTTTTAGTAAATGGAACAAAGAGACGTTCGACTATCTGCTAAGCTTTCTCAGCTCTCCAGAATCAGTTAAAATGGGAATCTTTCTTGAATCTGGATACAACCTGTGTACTGAACGTGCACCGGTGAGAACGTTGTTATTTGTGACCCTGTCTGTGAAATACAGGCTACGGTCTGTATGCAAAAACTGCTCACTTGAAAAAAATGTTCAATCACTGTGCTCCTTTAAAACAGGACCCTTCATTTAAAGACACGGTGCTGGGTTTTCGTCAGCTGACTGAACGTGAGCTACAGATGTTTCCTGGATATAGGTACATTACGCCACAAAAAAGTTAATACTTAATAAATTGTAAAATAGATCATGTTGGTTTTAAAGTGTTTGTATGTAAATTGTGTCATCACTGCCTTTTTCCAACCACTTTCAGCCATGGCTGGTTCAATACGGCTCTTATTATTGAAGGAAAGACATACGTACCCTGGCTTATGGACTGGTGAAAGATTATCTTTTCACTTAAAGCAAAAATAAGAATGGGATTAAGATATACAGTATTCATGCATGTATTACAGTTTTGTGTAGGTACTATGTATCTCATATCTGCACAAGTGGCACGTGTCTGTGTTTTCCACAGGTTAAGACAAAGAAATGTCAAGTTTTATCATAGGAAGATTGGTTCATTTAAAGAGGTTTGGTGAATTATGAATTATATTAGAGCTTTTACAAATGATTTCGATGTATACTTTATAATTGCTTTTAAATCGTGACTAGTTGGCAGACAGTGGTGCTGATGTCATCATCAATTGCTCCGGTGTCCGATCAGGAGAGCTGCAGCCTGATCCTGAGCTCAAGCCAGGCAGAGGTCAAATCATTAAGGTGAGGTTTAATGGATAAAAGCTAAATGAGGATTAGGGATGCACAGAATGTTTGGCAACCGAAATTATTCGGCCGAACAAGTGAAAAGGCCGAATACATTTTACAGAACAATGAGGACTTTGATGACGCGATCAAATAGTAACCAGGGCAGAGCGAGAGACGTCCAAATGCAACAAACATATTGATGAAAACATTTTAAAGTGTCGAAGAAAGACGCGAAAACATACAGCACTACAAGTTTCATTTATCATTCAAAATCAAGACGTCCTGAACACCATGCAGCATATGAGAAAGACACGGCGGAGGCGATCGTGGGTATTTGCCTGCTGAAGGCACAAGCACGGAGAACATAGACTTTAGCTCTTCACGATACGACGAAGAGCGTCAGCAGTATGTAATAAAAACTTCTTAAAACCAGTAAAGTCCGACAATGACACACACGCTCATATTGAATTAAATGAGAAATAAAACTTTTATTAAATAAGATTTTTGTTAGACCGCTTTGTTGAGTGCTTTTTCCTCTGTCATCTGCTGTCAATCTTGCCGCCGTCTCTCTTTGATCGTGCATGCAGGTGCGCTTCCGCTGCTCAACCTACAGTGCTATAAGCATTGTTGCACGTTTTCTTAAGGCATAATAATGAATAGATTATTTGCATTTTGTATGGGAATAGAAGATCGGATTAATATCCGTTTGGCCGAGACTCATTTATGTGGTCGAATGTAAATGTAAAAACAGTTTTAACAAGTCTATCTAAAACTATCTGATCAGTGAAGTGACCAGGTGTAAAAGGCCCTATAATGACTGCTGGAATGTTAAATTTTTTATTGTTTTATATTTGAAATAAATATAGTAAAAAGGATTCTGAAAATGTAACTTGTGCAATGTTGAGAAAATTGGCAAAATTATTAGGAAAATGAAAAAAAATTGGTATTCGGCCAAGAATTTTCGTTTTGGTGCATCCCTAAACGAGGATTTAGTTAGTCCGAATATTTTGATCTCATGTTCCGTATATCTATGCTAACAGGTAGATGCTCCCTGGTTGAAGCACTGGATCATCACGCATGATTTCTCAGCAGGTGTTTATAATTCACCATACATTATACCTGGGTATGTCCATTATATTCACTTAATTTACATGTTTTTCAGAAGTAAACAAAGTTTCTGTGATTGTTCCCCCCCCCCTTTTTTTTTGACTGGTCTTGTGCTGGTTACAAAAAAACATTAACATTACACTACATTTATTGATTCGGCACATGCTTTTATACAAAGCAACTTTGTGTTTTTAAACAGTACGGTATGTGTGTTCCCTAAGGATCAAAGCGACGATATTGTTTGCAAACACAATTCTGTACTCAATTAGCTGCAGGAAGCGTATCAAAAGTACAAAAAATTTAGCATTTCTCTGCAAGAAAAAAATGCCATCTGATCTTCTGTATCTGCAGGAGTCGTTTAGTCACTGTTGGTGGAGTTTTCCAAATAGGAAATTGGAATCAGCAGAACAGTTCTGTCGATCATAAAGCGATTTGGGAAGCAGCCTGCAAATTTGAGCCCAGCCTACAGGTAGGAGCTAAATCTGTTGTTTTACTAACCCCAAGTCTCACAGACAAGGCTTTAAGGAATATTCCATTTTCTTAAAAGAAAAATCCAGATAATTTACTCACCACCATGTCATCCAAAATGTTGATGTCCCTCCTTGTTCAGTCCAGAAGAAATTATGTCTTTTGAGGAAAACATTGCAGGATTTTTCTCATTTTAATGGACCCTAATAGAGCCCAACATTTAATACCCAACACTTAACAGTTTTTTTAGCGAAGTTTTAAAGGACTATAAACGATCCCAAACGAGGCATAAGGGTCTTATCTAGCGAAACGATTGTCATTTTTGACAAGAAAAACAAAAAATATGCTCTTTTAAAACACAACTTCTTGTCTAGGTCCTTTCCTGCGTGACCTAACGTAAATGCGTAGTGATGTAGAGAGGTCACGTGTTACATATATGAAACGCACATTTGCGGACCATTGTAAACAATAAACTGACACAAAGACATGAATTAGTATCAGTTGACATACAACAACGTAGGAACGGTCCTCTTTCTCAACACTTGTAAACACTGGGGCGGAGTTTCGCGTTCATCCTCTGTGACCTCTTGACGTCATAACGTATTGAGTGAGGTCACGCTGGCGCATCACGACCGGATCTAGACGAGAAGTTGTAGTTTAAAAGTGCATATTTTAAATTTTTCTTGTCAAAAATAACAATCGTTTTGCTAGATAAGACCCTTATGCCTCGTTTGGGATTGTTTATAGTCCTTTGAAACTCCGTTGAAAAAAACTGTTGAGTGTTGAGTTGGGTATTGAATGTTGGGCTCTGTTAAGGTCCATTAAAATGAGAAAAATCCTGCAATGTTTTCCTCAAAGAACATAATTTCTTCTCTACTGAACAAAGACAGACATCAACATTTGGTGGCGAGTAAATTATCTGGATTTTTTTTAAGAAAATGGAATATTCCTTTAAGGCTAGTCCTAGATGTCTACTTACAGGCTGTAAGTCAGGCTTGCAGAATTATGATATTCACCATCGTGTCTACGTCAACTGGCCAAGGAAGTAAACTGTTGCCTACAATCTGTGTGTTTGTTGTAGTCCAAGAAAAGAGATTTAAGTTGGAGACGTTTACTCGCGTCATCATTTACTTTGGGATCTCTACATTTGCATACCATTAACATGTACTAATACACACTTACACACCAAATGATATGTAAAATCTTGAATCGTAGGTGCTCTTTAACTAAGGCATCATTTTGGCTTTAGCTGAGCCTTGTCTGTGAACCCATGCCAATATGTTTTAAACAAATCTTTATTATTTTAGTTAAGCAGTTTCCACATTTTGCTTTATCTACATCTTTATCTGCATTTTCTTTTCTTTCTCTTTAGCATGCACGTATAGTAGAAGACTGGACTGGTCTTAGGCCCTCACGTAGCAAAGTTAGACTGGAAAGAGAAACCATACAATCCAGACCAAACTCATTTGAGGTGAGCTCATTTTAGTCTGTTAATGAAATATTATTATTTACTAAAGATATTTGAATTTGGGCCCATCTCAAACAGATCGGTTCACTCACCACATGGTTTTAATTTCTCTCAGGTCATCCATAACTACGGTCATGGAGGTTTCGGAGTGACCATCCATCGCGGATGTGCTGAAGAAGCTGCTCGGCTCTTCGGAGAGATCTTGAAACAGAAAGGCTTGCTAGCACACTCGAAATCACGTCTTTGATAGATCATCTGAAGTTTTCTCCCTAACCGTATAGTCATTGCTATTCTGATCCAAACAGTCCATCAATTGAACGAATTGTGAAATTTGATGTTAATGTTCAATTTGTATTACATGAACAAGGACGCAGATATTTCTACGGACCAAGACAAGCGCTACATCATAATAGAGTTGAAATGTCTAATAAATACATTTTCACATTCTTGTTTTGACGCATAATTTATTGTTACTGTATCATACACGTGTACATCCAGTGCAGTGGCAGGAAATCTGTGCACATAGACAGAAAATGCAGCACTAAATCGCAAAGGCAGGCGAAAGACGCTCTGGCCACACAAAAACAACTGCATACTTCACAACCTGACCTGCCAATCCTTATCACACACAAATCCACTTGACTGTTGAATAGGCAAAAATACAAATAGTCGAATATAGCAGTGAGTGGTAAAGTAAAAAAAGATTCTTGATACATGTCTGGTGTTGCCATTGTGTAAGACACAAAAGTGTTCTTGAATTTTCAAAGCCCTGTTTTGATGGAAGCAACTTTATATAAATATAATAAACAAGTTTATTTATCATCTTACTTTTATTTGAAATAGTTAACTTAAAGTCAGTGTAAAGTCATTACAAATGTTCGAAATGTATTGATTGATGTAAACTACCGTTAAACAGTTTTTCCACATGTCTGTGTTCAGGATTATTTGGGCGGGGCTAAAACGGTGGCTCGATGACACACTGGAGCCACCTAGCATGGCCCCGCCCCTTACACGGTCACGAGCATCCATTCAGGTTGTAATTAGGCGTGTTCGACTTCATGCGGCGCCGCTAGAACCGACAGGCGGATGACGCCAAAGCACCGCAAGAGCGAGACGAAAATACACTTCGTATGATTTCTCGAATCGCTCTCGCAGTACCTCGACGACATCCGCCCGTCGGCTCTGCGCCGCCGCATGAAGTCAAACAAGCCTATTAAAGGATTAGTCCATGTTCCCAAAAAAAATCCAGAACATTTACTCACCACCATGTCATCCAAAAAGTCGATGTCCCTCCCCGCTCAGCCGAGAAGAAACTATGTTTTTTGAGGAAAACATTCCAGGATTTTTCTCATTTTAATGGACACCAACACATAACAGTTTTAATGCAGCTCAAAATTGCAGTTTCAAAGGACTCCAAACGATCCCAAACGAGGCACAAGGGTCCCATCCAGCGAAACGATTGTCATTTTTGACAAGAAAAATAAAAAATATGCACTTTTAAACCACAACTTCTCGTCTATCTCCGGTCCTGTGACGCGCCAGCGCGACCTCACGCAATTGCGTAATGACGTCGAAAGGTCAAGTGTAACATGTATGAAACGCACATTTGCGGACCATTTTAAACAATAAACTGACACAAAGACATTAATTAGTATCATTTGACATACAACAACGTCGGAACGGTCCTCTTTCTCCACGCTTATAAACACTGAGGCGTAGTTTCGCATACGTCATCTGTGACCTCTTGACGTTATGACGCATTACGTGAGGTCGTGCTGTCACATTTTTTTTTCTTGCCAAAAATGACAATCGTTTCGCTAGACAAGACCCCCATGCCTCGCCAGGGATCGTTTAAAGTCCTTGGAAACTACAATTTTAAACTGCATTAAAACTGTTAAGTGTTGGGGTCTATTAAAGTCCATTAAAATGAGAAAAATTATGTTTTTCTCAAAAAACACAACTTCTTCTCAACTGAACAAAGAAAGACACCAACATCCTGGATGAAGTTGTGGCGAGTAAACTATCTGAATCTTTTTTTTAAGAAAATGGACCAATCCTTTAAATTAAAAGACATAGAGACAGAGCGCAGCGCGTCACAACCTGAAAACCACGCCCACCGGAGGGGAAAGCAATCCAACAGTCTCCACCGACCCTGCACTGCAAAAGGCCGCCTCCTTGTCATTTCCGGCCTACAACAAAAAACTGAACAATGCCCAAAAGCTGCCCCGGGACAACACGTACAGCCAACAAGCCAAAGAACACAGAAATAAGTCCTTACAAGCTGTCGAGCCGTAAAACCCAGTCCTCAAGGAGAACAAAGCGGATCGCCGATTACGTTTCCCCCTATTGGACGCAGTTTTACTAATAGGACTACTATGAAAAGTTGCCTGTTTCCATTTCTGTGTCTAAACGCTCGTTTTTTGAAGTCGACAGCCCATAAAAAATTATTTATTTATTTTTTTGGCGTGTTAGATGTACACCTTGTCACACAGCAGCTTTTAGGTATTATTCTGTTTTTAAGTTTAATCTGTAAATAAGTTTTTATAAGCTGTCGACCCCAAAAAACGAGCGTTTAAAGACACAAAAATGGATACAGGCAACTTTTCATAGTACTTCTATTAGTAGAACTGCGTCCACTAGGGGGAAACGGTAGTCGGCGATCCACTTTATTCTCCTTAAAGACTGGGTTTTACGGCTCGACAGCTTATAAAAACTTATTTCTGGGTTCTTTGGCTTGTCAGCTGCACACACCGTCACACAGCAGCTTTTAGGCACCATTCAGCCTCCTGCTACAAGCCAGAAATGACAAGGAGGCGGCCTCTCGCAACACAAAGTCAATGGAGACGGCCGGACCGAATTCCCCCCCGGTGGGCGTGGCCCCCAAATCTGCATAACTGCGCTCTGTCTCTATGGCAGCTTTGGGCGTGGTTTCAGCGCAGACAGCAGACACGCCCCCAGCGTTTGAGAGCAGAGAATCCTGTCCGTTTTCCTTCTTTTATTTTATTTGACGCTTTTTAATTATTTACATTTGGCTGGGTGGTGTCACATTTTTCTGTGGTGTCACAAACTGAGAACGCATTAAATATCAGACTTTACAATGCAAATTCTATTATTATTTACTCCCTCTTTTTTTTAAACCTGTATGACCTTTCCTGTTTTATGATTTCTTTGATGGTTTTCGATATAATCTATACATTCAAGATTATAAATATTTTAGTAACCATTGATGAGCCTGATTATAAGGGAATGATGTAAGTAAATGCCAAAGAAACTATGGCCTGGTTTCACAGACAAGGCTTAGCTAATACAAGGGCTTAGTTAAATTAAAATGTTTAAGCATATTTTATAAACATGCCTTAGTAAAAGATGTTAATGGTGTGTATCTTGAGAAACAAATGGCACTGGTATATTTTAGGATCTGTCAGTTCAAGTCATTTTTTCAGTAACGACAGCTCAAATACTGTATGTGTTTTGGTCTAGCCTTAAGCCTTTTCTGTGAAACAGGGATATGAATGGCTAACTAGCCTATATGCCGTTATACTAATGTTTCTTCAACAAAAGCACTACAAAATTAACCATAAACTTGTGCATTGTGCGCTGGTTTTGGTAGCAGCATCCAGTCTTTGCTTTAATAAATTAATGAAAATTGCCATGCCATCCTCATGACAAAAATATAAATAACAATAAATTCTACACTTTCTACTCACTGCTATTGTAACCCACAAACAAACTTTCTTTCTTGTGCTATTGTTTGTTGAAGATTTCAGGTAGATTAAAATCTTTAAGTCTTTTCTCCTTTAAAATGCCCATTAGAAACCTTTTATCATATGTGACCCTGTCTGTGAAATCCATGTTAAACTATCATAATGTATTGATGGTCTTACTCAGTCAATATTAAATATATCAAGGTTATATTTCACAGCATGTCCTTTACATTATTTAGTTAGATATGATTTTATGTAGAAAACCGTAGATCACAAAAAGTAACTTTAGCTGGGTTTTCACAGACCGCGTCACGTATGAGAGTAAATTATTTTATGTTTAATATGGCATATTGCAGACCCATAGCCATCATTGTTTTAGATTCAAAGCCCATTTCTTGTTGTAGCTCCTAGGAGAGTTGCATGATGCAGTATTATGTGATGAAAATCCCCCTGCATTTCTCAGAGGATGAGGAGTCTTTGAAAGAAACCTCTCACCTGTAATAGAGCAAGCTGTCTATAATATTAAATGCAGACCAACTCCTAATTTATTAAAACATGTGTGTCTTTTAGGACACACAATGTTTTTACAAATAAGATTCTCTATATCCATTCAAGACCAAGTGCAAAACCCAACTGTGTCCCTTAGTCTTGTGATCCAGAGCTGGAATGGGGAATCCCACCGGGGCTGTGGTCTGATGCCCGTCCCATCATCTCCTGACCCCACTCCCTGTGGCTGGACTCCTGAAGGCCCCGGCCGGTGGTTTCTATAGGAAGGGCACAGGACGCAACAGCGGCCAACAAACAGCAGCAACAGTAGACCGACAAAGTCAAGTACACGGATGATTCAAGCATCACCTGGAAAAAAAAAGAGAGAAAATGATCAAAAAAATGATCCCAAGCTGTCACTGGTGCAGTACCCCTTAAAGAAAAACACTACCGTTTTTCAATATTTTACTATGTTTTTACCTCAACTTAGACAAATGAATACATACCTATCTTTTTTAAATGCGTGCACTTAATCTTTGTACAGCGCGTCGTGAATATGTTAGCATTTAGCCTAGCCCCATTCATTTCCTAGGATCCAAACAGGGATGAATTTAGAAGCCACCAAACACTTCCATGTTTTCCATATTTAAAGACATGATTACACGGGTAAGTATGGTGGCACAAAACAAAACCTGGCGATTAAAAATGCGATAAAAAGTGGATAAAAAAGTGAATAAAAATGAGAACTATATTGTATGGTGAAAAGAGCACTTAGCTTGCAGCACTTCGACCTCGGCGTGCAGTAACATCATCACTCCTGACTCCTCCCCTTCTCGCTTAAACTTCCATCAATTTTACTGCACCCGAGGTCAAAGTGCTGCAAACTAAGTGATCTTTCGCCATACAATATAGTTCTCATTTTTATTCGCTCAAAAAAAAAAAAAATTGTCACGTTTTATTTTGTGCCACCATACTTACTCGTGTAACTACTTATGTAACATGTCTTTAAAGGTGCAATTTGTAAGATATTTGCAGTAAAATGTCCAAAAACCACTAGGCCAGTGTTAAATATTTTGTCCAGCTGATCACTATCAATATCTGTAATGTTTTCAACTACTTGTAAATCGTGAGAAAATTTCCATTCAAAACATTGTTACGGGGCAGTGCAGTCTCCTGTCAATGACATTAATATCCATCTTCCCACGGACGATATGCACATCAAAAGGTATTGTACAGCAATATAAATGGTCATTTTAAGACACTTCACAATAAGATTTGTGCTGTCAATACATTATGTGAAAAATCATTGTAGTTTGTAAGTTGAAAACTTAATTCTGTGCTGTGTTTACCATCGAATTTGGACTAATACTGTAATATATATGACTAACAATTTCGTTTTGAACATCACATATAAACTTACATAATGAAATAAACAATGTCATCAAACGCAACATTTATAAGACTTGATTACCATCAACGTGATTTCTCGTTCTCGTCTGATTGATGGCCATCAGCGGTTGAGTACAAGACTACAAATCCCATAATTCCACGCTGCTTCAGAGCGTCAGTAAACAACATCATTGTTATTGTTTGATCTGGCGCCATCTAGCGGCGCATAAATACAAATTGTATCTTTAAATAGGAAAAACATGGAAGTGTTTCATGACGCCCTGTACAAAGATGTACAAAGTGCATATAAAGATAGTTATGTATTGATTTGTCTAAGTTGAGGTAAGAACATAGTAAAATATTGAAAAATGGTGGGGTTTTCCTTTAAAAAGTACCATTTAGGTACAGATATGTATACATTTGGTACCAATATGTACCTTTAGGGTACTAATATGCACTCTTTTTTACAATAAGTACCTCTAAGGTACTATAATGTCCTCTTTAGGTGCAAAGGTGTACTTTTTGAAAGGGTACCACCCCAGTGACCGCTAGGGACCATTTGTTTATGGAGAATTTCTCTGGGTTACATCATCACTTTAAAGCACTTTTAAACACTTTGAATTAAAGGGTCATAATTTTGCTACTTTTGTACCCAGAATAATGCACCGCAGCTTTACATATCAGAATATGGATGCCATGACATTTTATAGTTTGTTTTGCTGAATTTTGTCTGTATTCCTTATATATTTATTCATTATAGTGCAGCAGGGATGACTTATTTTTGTAAGCCAGCGGGACACTGGGTCCCTTGCTAAAAAGCCCATTCATTTTTTCCATAGACTTTGAGATTATCGCAGAAATGAGCTCCGTGTTTAACAAAAGTTTATGACACACTTTGTTAGAAGCTTGGTGGTGATGATGTTGAATTCGAGTGGCCGTGGTGTAGCTTCTTTTTTCTAGTAAATGCATTTACAGTAGACTTCAAAATTCATAAAAGTTGTGTCATAAACTTTTTATGGGATAAATGAATGGGCTTTTTAGCAAGGAAACCAGTGTCCCGCTAACTTCCGGGGTTGGTCTACAAAAATACGTCATCCCTGTGGCACCCCTTTGTACTCCTTGTCTGTATTTATTATTTATGTGCCTAAGAGATTCAACAAAAAAATACTGCATACTGGTCTTGCATATTGTGTATCTGGATGTGTGATTTGTTCGTTTGTATTTTCATTTGTCAGGGTTTTCCAATGTGTCCACACCTGTGCAACAAATGGAGTGATGAGAGCTCCAACCCGAGCCATTCCACTGCTGGTTCCTAAACCCAGTGCCCTCGTCGCTGTAGGATACACCTGAAGAAAACACAATCGTCTCATTTACCAATGTCTATCCTTATCACACTGTGGAAATGTACTATGAACCATTATTGAACCTCTGAGTGGAAAATAATTTTTTTTCTTGTATAAAAAATGTTTAATAAAATATAGCAGTCAAGCGACTCTTAAGTCACTACACTACTTACTAATCACTGTGCTTCACAGCGATGCCATTTATGGTTCCTCAGAGAACCGTTCAGTCAAAGGTTCTTAGAAGAACCATTTCTATAACACTACTTTATATTATAAAGAATCTTTTTTTGAAACAGAAAGGTTCTTTGGATGTTAAAGGTTTCTTAAGGAACCATTTAGCCAAAATGTATTATTTTTTTTTATTTTTATGGCATAGTGAAACACCTTTATTTTTGAGAGTGCAGGCAAAAAACAACCTCAATAACACTGACATGTACAGTAGACACTGTGTAATATTTAACTTTATTACCCTTCGGATGAACTCCAGTCAGAGTTTATAAAGAAACAAGCAGGATGACGGTGGCCTGTGTTATTGCAGGTGAGTTGCTGAAATGGATGCTACGTGATGGAAGTGAGCCAAGAGCTGGATTGTTCCCAAGGTCAAATTCCCTTTCCACCACAGATTTTACAAGACGACTGTCCTTACAGTTTATTTGCTTGAAAGGTCTATTTTGGTTTTGGCTTATATCTCTTTACCTTGCTCTAACAGTCTAACTTTCCTTGATTTCTCTTAAAAATTTTCCTTTTTCATTTTTGTTCATGTGGCCACTGTATCCCTTTGCTATCTCACAGGGCCTGCAGGTCTACTAACATACAAAGCTGTTTTATAATAATACAACTGTTCATTTCTTCTAGTTTCAATGTAGAAAAGTTCATTCTCACCTCAGGTGTGTACACGTATGCAGCCTGGAAACCTCCGGCAATAAAAGCCCTTGCAATGAATATGAGTACTGTCAAAGCAGTTCTGCAATATAAGCAAAATAAGGCTATAAAACATCATGCATCTTTAAGATATTAGAAAACAGTTTGTTTGGAAAACGCATTATAGTTTGACCTTTCAGGTTTTATATTTACGGTATTCACACATCACAGTGTCCTATCAAAACACATCCAAATTGAATATGCTTTCTGACCTTCCCACACATCCGTAGAGTGGCACAATGCAGAGGGAGAAGATGAAAAAACACAGTGCCATAGTCTTCCTCCTCCCTAAACGATCAATAGCCCAAAGGGTGACAAGCAGACCTGCAAAGCATCAATCGATACTTTAAATCCATCATAATTCACAAACGCTTGTTCATGACATACCTCTTATTTTCCCTGCCTTTAATGTACTTGCAAATAAATTGGTAGTCACAGTTCAAGTGTGTACCTGGAAACTCAGCGAGTGTTGTCCAGAGAAGATCTTTGTAATCGTCTGAATTCAGATATTTGCATTCCAAACTACAACCTGGATCCATTCTACTGCCGTTCGACTCTAGGGGGCGACACAAAACAAATATATTCATTTACTGTAGATAGAAAACCATAGCCATGCTAGAAACAGCATACAAGAGGGGAGACAGCTAGGGCCTAAATTTTGCAAGATGTTGGGTTTAGGGTTAGGTTTGGAATAGAATTAGGATAAAAACAGAGGTTCTTGCTAGATGGGATATGGCTACGGCCTGAATCCCATAAAATGTTGGGTTTACAGTTGGGTTTGGGGGTAAGATTAGGATAAAAAGCGCTCACCGGCAAGATTTGAGGAGATTTTGGCCATTGCTGTATCCCTTCTAGCCACAACCATACTATTTCTGCAACATTAGGCATCTATAGACGGTTTCATCAGACCCACGTGATACACGTCTGGATTCGAACTTTACTTCCGGTTTCATTTTTTTAATGGTCTGACTAGTTGCTAAACTGATCTCTTGAATAAATGCCTCGTCGAAAATAACAAATGTTTTAGTTTCCTAGGTAATCTATGTGTTGTTTTTTGTGCTTGTTATATAAATAAACTACGTTTAAAGAACTTTGTTGTTATTTATTCTTAGCAGAGTTTACCGGAAGTTACGTGCGGATTGCGACAGCCGCTTGTTACTGCTGAAACCGTCTATACAATATGAAGTTTACAAATACTTGATATGCATAGAATGCTGTGATGTTTGACTGCATTTGCTTAAAGGAAAACACCACAGTTTTCAATATTTTACTATGTTCCCACCTCAACCTAGACAAATGAATATCTAGCTATCTTTTTTCAATGCGTGCACCCAATCATTGTGCAGCGCATTGTGAATGTGTTAGCATTTAGCCTAGCCCCATTCATTCCTTAGGATCCAAACAGGGATGAATTTATAAGCCACCAAACACTTCCATGTTTCAAGATTGTTACATGAGTAGTTACACGAGTAATTATGGTGGCACAAAATAAAACGTGGTGATTTTCTAAGCAGATAAAAAATGAGAACTATATTATATGGCGTAAGAGCACTCAGTTTGCAGAACTTCGACCAGGGCGCAGTAATATTGACGGAAGTTTGAGCGAGAGGGGGAGTAGTCAGGAATGATGATGTTACTGCGTGCCAAGGTCAAAGTGCTGCAAACTAAGTGCTGTTCCTCCGTACAATATAGTTCTCATTTTCATCCGCACATTTACGACAGGCTGCACAAAGACCAAGTGCACGCATTGAAAAAAGACAAGCATGTATTAACCTGTATAAAGTTGAGGCAAGAACACAGCAAAACATTTAAAAACTGTGGCGCTTTCCTTCAAAGTTTAGTATATGATACTCTGCATTAGTGCAAACCAAAAGTTCATGATTTTATTATTTAACATTTATTCATTAATTTTATTTTTAAATGAAATAGTAGGTGACAATTTTTATTTTAAACATATAGAAGCTGTCACTCACGACCACATGCTCCTCCCTCCTGGAAAAGCTCGGTGGTTAGCAAAACCACACCATAATAAGAGAATGCATTAGAGAACCTACAATAAAAACATATGAGAGTGGCAACCAGATAATTGTGTCATATAACACTGGAAAACAAAGCATTAAGGAGCAAATATCAATTTTAAGAATGTAGACATTCGATCTGGCACATTCAAATGTGCACTGACACGGCAATATATTGGACCTTCTTACCATATGAACCAGAGCAGAACAGTGGTCCAGCGGAATTGTGGCGAAAAAAGATCCTGAATCTTCCCCCTGTCCTCCTATATACAGAAAACAAAATGATGACTGAGAAGAAATATTCAACTATATACTAATAGTTAAACATTTGATTTTGGAATCCATTCAGCTGATCTCTTCTGGCGCTACCACTTTTAGCATAGCTTAGCATAATTCATTGAATCTGATTAGACCATTAGCATAGCGCTAAAAAATAACCAAAGAGTTTCAAATATTTTTCCTATTTAAAACTTGACTCTTCTGTAGTTACATTGTGTACTAAGACCGACAGAAAATGAAAAATTTCGATTTTCTAGGCCGATATGGCTAGGAACTATACTCTCATTCCAGCGTAATAATCAAGGACTTTGCTGCCATAACATGGCTGCAGGAGGCGCAATGATATTACGCAGTGCCCGAAAATAGTCCCCTGCTATTAAAAGTAACCAAAGGGACTATTTTTGGCTGCTGTGTAATATTATTGTGCCTCCTGCAGCCATGTTACGGCAGCAAAGTCCTTGATTATTACACCAGAATGAGAGTATAGTTCCTAGGTATATCTGCCTAGAAAATTGCAACTTTAAATTTTCAGTCTTAGTACACAGTGTAACTATAGAAGAGTCAAGTTTAAAATAGGAAAAAAATTGAAACTCTTTGGTCACTTTTTGTGCAATGCTAATGATCTAATCAGATTCAATTAATTATGCTAAGCTATGATAAAAGTGCTAGCGCCAGACCCGGAGATCAGCTGAATGGATTCCAAAATGGTAAAAATCAAATGTTTAACTCTGAGGGAGCTGGAAAATGAGCATATTTTTTTTTTAAAAAGTGGAGTGTCTCTTTAAGCAATATACACAATGATATATTTGCAGTACTTTACCTGTCTGGCCACAATGAGTTTTCCCAGTGGCATTGGGACCTTGTTCTCTGCAGCGATACGTTTAAGTGTGTTCAAAGCCTTCTCCTGATTTCCTGTCAAGACGTCGTATCGAGCGCTCTCTGGCAGCCACTGTTGTACCAACATATTGTTAAACAGACTAAACATGCTGATTTGCTCTGTTGATAGCTAACCCTAGCAAAGCAGTGTTTGCAAATTCATACTTACAAAGCAAAGAATACCAAAAATGAAAAGTGGAATTGTGGAGAGAGCCAGCAGCCAGCGCCAGCCCAATGTTGGCATCACCAAAATGGCAAGCAGTACTTCAAATACTGTTCCCAGAGCCCAGAATACCTACAAGAGAGCATAAACATGCTACATTCATTATTATCTAAAAGAAAAACTGAAATGAATTAAACTATAATTAATTATTAAAATCTAGAATGATTGTTTGTTACCTCTATCAACAAAATGCAAGTGGCCCTGGACCGCATTGGGAGAAACTCAGCATACAATGTAACTCTAAGTAGAGACCAAAGGTTTCTGTAAGCTTCTTAATATTCAGTAATACAGTTACAAATCATCCCCAAAAGACTATTTATATATATTTTTTAAAGGTTTTTGGTTGTTTATAGTATCGTGATCATTGTCACACTTACTGATTGCGGAGCCCCTCCGATACCGAAGCCCACCAAAGCTCTGAGGAACAAAATCCATCCGTATATGGGGGCGAAAGCACTGAGGAGACCATAAAACAGGGTCCAGAATACGCTCATCTTCAAACCCTACCATACACACACAAATTGATTATTTTCTTGTAGTTCACACTGGTATTGTAAATAATTCATCTGTGGCTTTACGGTTGGCGAATTTATATGCAGCTTTGATCATACTTACTGTTTTTCTGCCGTATTTATCAGATATGTTACCCCATAATGAAGAACTGATCATCATTCCAATAAATACTGCCTGTATGAGAAAGATATAAAGAATAAAAGAATTATTATCATTATTGAACAGCTGAAACCACACAACTTTCATCCTATTATGTCACAAATAGTAAGAGGAGGAGTTATTATTGACTATCATGGTAGTATGAAGTACCGAGGTCAGCAGTGCCACCTCCAAGCTGGGCAGTGCCCACTCACAGTGTAGTTGAGGGGCAAGTATACTGAGAATCATCATCTCCATGGCATCTGCCATCTGCACACAGACATCACAGCATTGTGGAAACACACATAGCACAGAATTACTCAAAAACAACAGTGTATTGGACTGAACAGACTATACTATAAAAACATGTTTGGTTATTTTTGACCTAACGCTGGGTTGAAAATAAGGGCGTTCATACTTGTAGTTCGGTTCTTTTGGTCCAGACCAAAAAAATAAAACTATTAAGTCTTGGTTTGCTTAGCATTTATACTGGCATTTTATCAGCGAACAAGATAAAAAAAACTTAAACATTTAAAAAACTTAAACATTTTGTATGTTTTTCCAGTATATGCTCAATGGACCAAATGTTAAAGGGGGCATATGAAAATCTGACTTTTTCCATGTTTTAGTGCTATAATTGGGTCCCCAGTGCTTGTATCAACCTAGAAAATGTGAAAAAGATCAAACCAGTAACTTAGTTTTGTTAAACCATTCTCTGCAAGTATGGGAAAAATAGGTCATTTTAAATTTGGCTCCCCTTGTGATGTCAGAAGGGGATATACAGCACCTTAATCTGCACTATCCAACCACAGCACTGCCATTTAGTGCAGAGATCAGCTCATTTGCATTTTAACGGAAACACCCAAATCAGCACATTTTTGCTCACACCTACAAAGTGGCAATTTTAACATGATATAATAAATTATCTATATGGTATTTAGAGCTAAAACTTCACATACACACTCTGGGGACACCAAAGATTTATTTGACATCTTAAAAAAGTCTTGTGAAATGTCCTCTTTAATGAGGCTCTTTACCTCTCCGTTGCTCCACGTTTGCCCTCTGCTCATTTTGTTTTTGCATGCACTGCTCATTACACTGTAAAATCAAGGTCACGTGATATTACATCGTGTTTTTGGTTCGTTAAGCTGTCTCTGGTCTAAGTACTTTAACATATCAGTTGAACCGCACCAGAGTTCATTTGGAAGAGGACCGAGACGCACCTTTTAAGCGGTCTCGGTTCGCTTGCTTTGTGCGCATCAGAGCAATCACATTTCCTCAAATAAACCGCACCAACCCAGCAATCACACCAGAGATTGTTTTAATCGAACCGAACATGTCAAGTATGACGCCCTAACCCAGCATTTTTTTTGAATACACCAAAAACACATATGGAGCTTTACAGCTACAGCGTTATTTGTTTTTACCCATGAAAGTCCAGTCAGGATGGACAACTTCAACTGGAATTTCCCAAAGCCAATGGCTTCCACTGCATCCTCAATCATAAAAGTATCTGTGGATAAACAGCCAGATACAGTACAAATGGTACAATTTTAAAGAGAAAATTATTTTATTAATCATGCTAATAATAAAGATGTACTGTACTGTATTAATACATAGGGAAAAAGATCTGTCGCAGCTGGTGATAAAAAAACTTTCTGATTGAATGCAAAAGTTTTATGCACATAACAATTTTGATTCATATGAATGTGACCCTGGTCCAAAAAAATTATTTATTTTGAAATTGAGATTTATACATCATCTGAAAGCTGAATAAATAAGTCTTCTGTGGATGTATGGCTTTTTATGAAAGGTGATAAGTTTGGCTAAGATTAGGGGTGCACCAATATATCGTCCGATAATGCTTGCTATGCTTCTAAATGAATTACGGTGAAATGTCGCTACATCCAAAAGCCAGAGGGCGCTCTCGTGCAGAAACTCAATATGCGCTGCAAAAAAAGAACCATTTCACAGGCAGCTCCATGAAATGGCTTAAACATATTTTTATCACTGTTCTTCAAACATATACAGGTTTATATGATAATAAAGAATATTTATAATGATTATGTTTGACGAGTGATGCTTTTTCAAAAGCATATTAAAAAAGGACTCTGACTGGTTTTGTGGTCCAGGGTTGAAAATGTGCAATAAGAATTTAATCCATGTTATCCCATGATGGCTTCAGAATGTTCTCGAATTTTTTTATTTGTAAATAATAAAGGAAACCTGATATTTTCTTTAAATAAGACATAAATATTGTATTTAATCATACCATCGGTAGGATTAGCGAATTCTCGAGGAACTGGCGCAACATCAGCCAGGGAAACGGACTCCATATCCGACCTCCCTCCCTCCACGTGCAGAAACTCATCCCTACCACCGAACTCATCATCTGAACGAGTGCTTTCACCTGTACGCCGAAATTTCACCACTCTGCCAAAGAAACAAATTTACGTTTAGGAAATGAAGCAGGTACGTTAGTTCAAAACGACAAATTTCAATAGAACATCCTACAAAAAGTAACTTAGTAAACTGGACATCGGACATGAACTTCTGAAACACGTCAAAGCAGATTCTTTTAAATTCTCTGCAACTGAAGATGTCTAATACAAACTATGTTATTTTAACAAAAATGTCTGTGAAATGCAGGTTAAGGTCTTGTAGATGCACAATTGTCCATTTTACTGTCTTAGTTCTGGCGCGTATTGGATAGATTAGCAAAAAAACACAATGTCCGTAAATTAAAATATATAGTTGGATATTCCAATCCATTTACTGTGTCATTTTTACCTAGTTCTCAATACTCAAAAGTGTATACGACCGTCAAAAAGTTTGTTTGACCTCCTTCATGCACTACCACGTTGACAACATAATTGAAATACCATAAGCGCCCTCTAGTGGCGTGAAAGAAAACTACACAATCAAAAAATGGCTCAAAGGGGCGGAGTCCCGGACAGGGTTTATCCCTTTTACGGTCTATGGCCCCCTTCTTCAAATCTTACCCTGGAGGGCCAGAGCACTACAGAGTTTGGCTCCAGCCCTGATCAAACACACCTGAGCAAGCTAATCAAGGTCTTCATGATCACTAGGAAATCACAGGTGGGTGGGTTTGGTTGGGGTTGGGGCTGGGCTCTGTGGTGCTCTGGACCTCCAGGGTGGGATTTGAGGAACCCTGGTCTATGGTTTATCCTAGTACGAGCCAAAAATGCATGTTTGAGCTACTTTAATTTCAAAACACCCTGTACTGACATATTTTAACATATATCAGTGCCATTATTTTGTCTCAAGATGCACACCAGTATAGTTTTTGTAAGGTTCGTTTGTAAAACCTTCTTGTGTCCTAAAATAACTAAGGCTAAGGATTAATCTAAACTCTGTCCGAGAAACCGCCCCATAGTCTCACAATCTAATGAGATTTGATTTCAATCATTGGTTTCACTTAAATTTCAACTTTGATATGACCTTCCTTAGTCAATAATATTAAATATATCAATGTTATATTTTCACAAAATGTTCCTTATGTTGAATGGTTTTATGTATAAAACAAATCACAACAAAATAATTTGCTCTGTTTTTTAGGTTTAACAAAGCAAGTAAGTCTTTCCAAGTACTATCAGAGTATGTATACCCCTGATTGAAAATTACTGTACAATTCTTATAGTGCTTTTGATATCAGTACAACATACAGCCCTCATATCAACGACTACATCTGCAATTTTAAAAGAGGGCAACAAGAAAACATCACAAAAACAATGCAAGGACTAAAGCTGCAATGTGCATGACTGATTGATGCACATAAGAGACTGTTGCCAAGGTGATGAGAGCGTTTCCAATCCGTGCACCCCCTGTTCTGGCATTCTGGAAAGACAGTACCCATGTGAGGGAAAACATTGTCCTGCAAATTAAATACTATCTGCAAAGAGACAGGAGAGTTAGGTTTGAAACCGTGACTCACCACCAACAACCTCAAGAGAATTTTTGGGACAACTAAATGACGTGCATTTTTTAATGAATGAAAACCACCACTTAAAGACGACATAGCATTTCACGATGGGAGGAGTAAATAAGAGGAGCACATAGATATCCCATGGGATGAATTACTGTAATTACCGTGCTCATGGCATGACTATGGGCGATAAAGCCTTCATGTGCAGACATGCAGTGTAATTAAACATTGGGCTTTAGTAGACCTCCTTTAGTTCACAAAACACTTTCTCTAAGAGCAACCGTACAAGACAAACACAGATCTTCTGAAAGCACAAAAAGTAGTTAAACACAACAGGAATGAAGGGTGTTTGTGACACTGTATACTCTGTTTTCTCTCTATTGAGTATAAAAAGACCTACGCCAGATGCACACGCCACAGTATATCAACAGGACATGAGCACTGCCATTACGATTTCTGCACGCCATCAGATGGTAATTGGGCCGAATGCCAAGTTTCAGCTGTACATAAAATAAGCAGGGATTTTTATTATTTAAAACTCTGAGCTTTAGCACAGCAAAGGTGATCACAAACAAGCAGTGTGATGAGAAAACTGTGATGCCAAGGTTACAGGTTTGAATCCAATAATTGACCTCTGTATAAGCATCCTGAGTATTATATTTGCGCATTTGCCAGATGCTTTCTTCTAAAGTGACATTCAAGCTTACATATTAATATTTGTGTTTGCTGGGAATCGAACCCACAACCATTTGTATTGCTAATGCAATCCATTACTAAATGTAAAATATAATAAAATACGAAAACAGTCAAACTGTGATTTTTATATTTATTGAGACTTGCTCATGCATGCTACAAATGAACTGAATGTCCAATTCTCAACACCAAAATGTTTTGCTGTTCATGGAAAATTAAACATTCATATGTTAACCCTATGTTAACCATACAAAGCTTTAAAGCTATAGGGTTAATAGCAATGCCAAAGCTAAGGACAAAGTATAAACACTGTGAAATGTGGTAAAATAACCCTGGTTAAACAATCCCAACTAAGCCACGCATCTGAATTTAACATACTGTATGATGACCAGATGAGTTATGTGGTGTTATGTAACACTATATCAATGGAAAATATTGTAATCTATGAGCAGAACCATAAAACACACAGACAAATAAACACAGCTGTGTTATTCAATAGATGGCGTCATCTGCCATGCTTTACAATTAGCGAATGTTATTTGATTTCTATTTAGCATTACTCTACATTAGTGTAGTATTCACGGAAGCTGTTACTGTTTACCAAACACAACATCTAAAGCCTGCACGCGCATCTCTTTATTTTACCTCAAATAAAGCCCTCGGGCATTTTGAAAATAAATTGGCTAAATATCAATGTCATAATGTCTGAGGAACAGTTGAATCCATATACGGGTCTTTGGATCGATAGACAAAAGCAATAAATGAAAAGGCGTACGAGTGTTTGCGCGATGTAAAAAGGATGAATGCAGACTCACGGGAGCTGTCTTAACTGAAACAAATCATCGTCCATTATCGCTCTGTTGGTCGGGCTCCCCGTGTCTTTGTTTCATTGCCGTTACATTGCTGTCGCGTCTTGCAGATTTCAGCACTACAGTCGTGAGGACAGCGGAGAGTTTAGCTCAAATAGGGGCGGTGTTGTGCTGCCATGATTTCTGATGCTGTCTGGACGGTGGTGGCGTCGGTCGGTTGTGATGGATCACTGCAAGACTGAAACGCATATGAAATACTTAAACGCTGAGAGGAAATTGTGATAGGACGAGGTGATTTTTAAGATATAGAACCATGACATTTCTTTTTTTTCCTTTTCTGTATTTGACTTATTTTATTCCTACGTAGGCTAATGAAAATAACAAATAACTCAGATAGCTAACTTATACGATATGTGCTACGTAGGCTTATTGAAATAATTATTATTAGTACAGAGTTATTGTTGTTTTTTAAATACATTTTTAAGATGAATTTGTACAAAGTCATTAATTTAACCAAAGCGGCAAGCTGTTGAACTGTGAAAAAATTAAAGGGAACATTTCACAAAACTTTTTTAAGGTGTAAATTAAATCGTTGGTGTCCTCAGAGTACATGTGTGAAGTTTTAGCTACAAATATCATATACATTTATTATAGCATGTTAACTTTGCCACTTTGTTGGTGTGAGCCACTGATCTATATAAATGACTGGATTGCGCATGACGTCACACTTGTGAAGCCACCGCGCCGCCATGTTGGTATACCCAACCGTTCTATTAAACCAATGGACGTTATCAGATTTTAATGATAAAACATCACTTTACTCGTCTTCGTTTTTATATGTGAAGTTACCCTGTACATTATTACAACAAAAACGTCCAAAGCATGTAAATAGTTATTTACTGAAAGTTGTACATTTTGCGTTTTAATCAGTTATTTCTTTATTACAGTATCAGATCAGCAGACAGACCGCAGCATATTTAGTATTAAGGCGATAAACGTGCTCATTCTGAAATCTAAATACATAATCATGCTTTGTACCGTATGTGCATGCAATAATTTGCTAGTTTTGTAATTATGTTATCTAAACTTACAAGTTACCTGAACTTATTTAGAGAAATAACGCTGACCGTCACAGAATGTCAAACAAAACTTTATTTATACCCGTGTCATTAACAAATGCAACAGACACACTCACCTTAACGGTTATTTATAAATCCATTATCCTGCCCGATTAAAACATAAACATTGCAAATAACACCAGAATTAACAAATAATTAACGTACACATATCCTAAAAATTAACCTTGTGTAACTGATACGCTGTAAAGGGGGTAAATTTTGATCATGATTTTGAATGGAAGTCAATGACGCTCTCTGCCGGTTGGGTATACCAAGATGGCGGCTCAAACTCTGTGCTGGCTTCACCTCACGCAGTTACGTCAAGCGTTCTATGCGCAATCCAGTCATTTATATAGATCAGTGGTGTGAGCAGAAATGTGCTGTTTTTGGGTGTGTCCTTTTAAATGTAGACAGAGCCCATCGCGTCATAACCTGAAAACCACGCCCACCGGGGGGAAAACAATCCATCCGTCTCCATTGACTTTGTATTGCGAGAGGCTGCCTCCTTGTCATTTCTGGCTTATGACAAAAAAACAGAATAATGCCTAAAAGCTGCTGTGTGACAGGATGTACAGCTAACAAGCCAAAAAACCCAGAAATAAGTTTTAATAAGCTGTCGACCCCAAAAAACGAGCGTTTAAAGACACAAAAGTGGAAACAGGCAATTTTTTTTAGTAGAACTGTGCCCACTAGGGAGAAACGTAGTCGGCGATCCACTTTTTTCTCCTTAAAGAGTAACTTAACCCTAAACCAACTTTTTTTAGTTAAAGGAATAGTCTACTCATTTTCAATATTAAAATCTGTTATTACCTTAACTAAGAATTGTTGATACATCCCTCTATCATCTGTGTGCGTGCACGTAAGCGCTGGAGCGCGCTGCGACGCTTCGATAGCATTTAGCTTAGCCCCATTCATTCAATGGTACCATTTAGAGATAAAGTTAGAAGTGACCAAACACATCAACGTTTTTCCTATTTAAGACGAGTAGTTATACGAGCAAGTTTGGTGGTACAAAAAAAAACCTTGCGCTTTTCTGAGCGGATTTAGGGGAGGAGCTACGTTTTGTGGCGTGATGGCACTTATGGGAGTACTTCGACTCGGCGCAGTAACACCCTCCCTCTCCCATTATGAGAAGGGGAGCTGACTTTTCAGGCGAGTCGGGGTGCTCCCAGAAGTGCTATTGCGCCATAGAATGTGGTTCCTCTTTTGAGTCCGCTTGGAAGGGCTCTACGTTTTGTTTTGTGCCACCAGGCTTGCTCGTATAACTACTCGTCTTAAATAGGAAAAACGTTGATGTGTTTGGTCACTTCTAACTTTATCTCTAAATGGTACCATTGAATGAATGGGGCTAATGCCGAGTTCAGACTGCACGATTTTAGCCCTGATTTTGACTCGCCGACAGGTTTTGCGAAATCGCCGACAAATGGCCGAAATCACAGGCAAATCGATGCTCGTGCACGCGAGTGACAATCACACAGTGTGAATTATAAAAGACGCGTTCTGAGAGGATCGCCGGACGAGTCGCCGACACCCGTGAGATATTTGGCATGCTAAATATCTGGACCGGTCGGCGATTCAAAATCATTCCGTGTGAAATGTGTTTTGACTGACAATAACATCGGCGATGACCTACATCCAATGAGAGAGCAACATACAGGACAGCTGGAAGTTCGGGGAGGAGCCTCTCCAAACATTTCCTCATTCATAATTTTTATTTCTTCTTCTTTCTGCTGCAAATGAGCGCACATGCAATTTGTATGGTAAACTTCTTGCGGGTGACTATTTTTAATAATAATCCCAGTCTCACGTGAGAACTCCGGTCTTGCACGCGTGACCTCGCGCTGTTTCCTTCGCGTCACTTCTCGCGTGCATTTGGTTGTGAGACGTAGTTTGCGGACCGGGAAAAAGTTATCGGCGATTCTTCTTACGGTAAAGTCATGCAGTATGAAGACCCCTGTCGCCAATCGATCATGCAGTGTGAAACAGCAGCGACTGAACGCTTCCCCTGATAATCACGCAGTGTGAAACCACAGGTGACCCGACTAATTTGAAAATCATACAGTCTGAACTCGGCATAAGCTAAATGCTTTTGAAGCGTCGCAGCGCGCTCCAGCGCTTACGTGCACGCACACAGATGATAGAGGGATGTATCAACAATTCTTAGTTAAGGTAATAACATATTTTAATATTGAAAATGAGTAGACTATTCCTTTAATGATCTGTAAGAATGATGCTTTATTGGTGCTGTTCATTCATTTTAGTAAGTTTTTAGCCTTTAGCTTTTAGGCATTATTCTGTTTTAAAAAAAATTCTGTAGATACGTTTTTATAAGCTGTCGACCCCAAAAAACGAGCGTTTAAAGACACAAAAGTGGAAACAGGCAACTTTTCATAGTACTTCTATTAGTAGAACAGCGCCCACTAGAGGGAAATGTAGTCGGCGAGTTTTACGGCTCGACAGCTTATAAAAACTTATTTCTGGGTTTTTTGGCTTGTTAGCTGTACACCAGAAATGACAAGGAGGCGGCCTCTCGCAATAAAAAGTCAATGGAGACGGTTAGATCCCCCCCACCCGGTGGGCATGGTTTTCAAATTTGCATAACTGCGCTCTGTCTCTATGCAAACACTGATCGTCATGATGGTGGTTTGTTGAAATGAAACTCAATTGTGCTGTCAGTTATACCCCCCCCCCTGCACTTAATGTCAGTACCGTAGTTGGATAGTGCAGGGGCGGTATTATTAAAATAAAATCCCCTTTTGACATCACAAGGGGAGCCAAACTTCAATGACCTAATTTGTTGCAGAGAAGGGTTTACCAAAACGTAGTTACTATGTTGTTGCCCCCCCCCCACACATTTTCTAGGTTAAAGGCGGAGTCCATGATGTTTGAAAGCCAATGTTGATATTGGAAATCACCCAAACAAACACGCCCCTACCCCAATAGAATCTGGACCTTCTGTTGATAGACCCGCCTCACGCCATACGCAACCCAGCACTTGATTTGATTTGATTGGCTATAAGTCTGTTTTGGTAGTCGGCCCATCTCCTTTTCCAAAGCGTTTTTCAAACATCGTGGACTCCGCCTTTAATAGCACTTAAACATGGAAAAGTCAGATTTTCATGATATGTCCCCAATCTACAACAGATAAGACTCCATACAACCCTCTAATATCTAAAAGCGGTACATTTACAGCCTGGACATAGCTAGGCTATTTGTTTATCTGAAAACTTCAATATTTCTTTCATGGTATGTACACCAGTATATTAACAAATATATTAAGCTAAACAAATAAAAAAACAAGATAACATGTATTTTTTTTATTATTTTTTTTATATTTTAGAAGATTTTATTTAGTGAACTTTTGAGTGGGCTGGGGGGCTTGCTCCAAATATTGTTGTGAACAATAAAGGGACCTTGAAAAAAAGGTACAATGACTCATCATGTAACCAGAGCACTCTCCAGATATTGAAATCTAATTATGCTAATTAATTAGCTGTTTATTTATTAACTGTTGACTTAAGCCTCTAAATCCACTGTCAAGCCGAGTACACAAACACACATTGTAATACACAGACATCCACTCTATTGAATTATAAATGTTGTGGTTTCTTCAGTTAACAACTCACATAATGTCCTACAGCTTTTAAAAAAAAAAAGATTGCATGTGACCTAATGAAGGATTTCCAACAATTGGTTCTTTATAAGTTAAATTTCTAACTTAAAACTGTAAAAAGCAATTAGAGCTTATAACATTGCAAGGATGAAATTGTTCCCCTTTGATTTTGATGTGTCCCTTTCTTTTGAACACAGGGCTCTATTATATGTATATTTTTTATTTATTATATTTGTATTATATTTATTTGGTTGATATTGTTTGAATGCATTTTTCCTCTTTGTTTGTAGCATTGAAACAGCTTTATAAATAAAGTTTTCCCGACATTTGATGACTTCCTCATACGTCACAGACGGCTCGTCCTACTCCGAGCAAAGTCCGTTGGTCAACAATGCGCGAAGTTTTGTTCCGCACACACAGGCGCTTTAAAATATGCCTTGGTGTAAACAGGGAGCTACAGACAAGCTTGTCCGAGAGTTTTTACGCACTGGATCCACTGCAAGGTTCGTGTTTGTCTCGTATACTTTAACATGACATCTGAATATCGCATCTGTGTAACTCAGCTAGCGAGGTGTAGGAAAGGACATACGATGATGCGAGCTGTTGCACCGAGGGCCAGCAGACATTCAGTTTTATTTACAGATTAGTAGTGGGTCAGTCTGTTTGTAGTTATTTGATTGTCGTAAATCTGTGTTTTATCAAGATCTTATGTTGGCTAAAGACGTCTACTGTAGTGAACGTGTTCAGGTTGTGTTTATAACTTGATCGCCAACAACTGCACATTAAAACCAGTCTGATTTATAGTCAAAACGTGTTATGAAAAACAAGTGCTGAGTGTGATGATGGATTGTGGGTTGGGAGCCAGGCTTAACACAAACACAGCTGTCAAAGTCAGGGCAGTGATCTGCTGTCTTCCACAGGTGCCCATCTGCCATAAAACAGTGTTTTAGTGTTTGCTTGTAATAATTCTTCATATAGTGTGATAAACATGCTGTTTTGTCTGCATAAAAATGACAGCAAGGGTTGGATGCAGCAGGTCACATTGTATAACTCGTATCACCCTAACATATCTCTCTGTTTCAGGAACAAGATGATGAAAAACTGGGGTATGATTGGTGGAATAGCTGCTGCCATGGCAGCTGGAGTTTATGTCTTATGGGGACCAATTTCAGATAGGAAAAAGAAAAAGAAAGGTTGGTAATTGAATTTAGTTCACTTGCATCAGTGGTCCTGTAGCTCATCATTTGATAAAGCAATATTACTGCACAGCACCCATTATAATACATTTTTTTACATGTTAACTATATCTTGCTGACATGTATGACTATCAATGAATTAGCTTAACATGAATAGTGAGTTTGATTGCTTAAAAGTATACTTTCTTTGCAGGTATGGTTCCTGGTCTGCTTAATCTGGGGAACACATGTTTTATGAACTCACTTCTTCAGGGTCTGGCGGCATGTCCTTCCTTCATCAGATGGCTTGAAGACTTTACAAATGAAAGCAGCATTGATCCAGAGAAAACAGAAAGAGACACTCAGCTGTCCAGATCTCTGATGCAGTTACTTAATGGTTAATGGTTACCCCAAATATCAACCTTTAACACTCATTCACACCGTCACAGCATGTATGAACACTAACAGAATGATTTGTGCATTCTTTCTCTATTTCACAGCGCTGTCGAGTCATGATCCAGGAGAAGATGATGTTTTAGATGCAGGGTGCCTTTTAGAAGCACTCAGACTTTACAGATGGCACATCAGCTCCTTTGAAGAACAGGTAGAATATGTTCAGAGCCAAATGTCAATTTCCAGATTTTTCTGAATATTAGTATATTTTAACCTCTGGTTATGGATTGGGATTTGGAAAGCGTCTTTTGGATTTTCTCTTCAGGATGCTCATGAGCTCTTCCATGTACTAACATCGTCATTGGAAGAGGAGCGGGTACGCCAACCCAGAGTCACTCATCTGTTTGACATGCAAACACTGGAGGTAAACAAGAGTATTCACCACATCACATAACATCAATATGTGAGTCCATTCTTAGGGGTCGTTTACACTACAGTGTTTTTAACCATAAATGGTAAAGTATTTACGTGTTTTGGTTGTTCATGTGACAACACGCGAAGACTAGGCATGTGCGAGTGTAACCAAAACAACAGTGGTGGCTTACAGAACTGTGTTTGTCAACAAAGTGTACAAAATTTTGACTCTTTATAGTCCAGGTAACATCCCCATCTATTGTCATCTTCGCAGATCCATGTGAATGTGGATCTTTTTGACAGCGTTGTTGTGTGTACGTGAACTTTTTCAAAAACAAAACTACATGGTTGTCTGGTAAACATGCCTTAGATGCCTTGGAATTGTTTGATGGGATAAAAAACACAAAACAGAATGCGAATCGTGCAACTACCTCATAATGTGGTACATTAAATTAAAGGAACAGTTCACCCAGAAATGAATTTTTTTGTCATCATTTACTTATCCTCAGTTTGTTCCAGACTTGTTTGGAACCAAGTAGAACTGGGGCACCATTGACTTTCATAGTTTTACCTTTTCCTACTGTTGAAGTCAATGGTGCCCCAGATCTTTTCGGTCACAAATATTTTTGAAAATATCTAAAAGGTTTGTAACAACTTGAGGATGTGTAAATAATCAGAATTTTTGTTTTTGAGTGAACTATCCCTTTAACCCTTACTTACAGACCTTAATGCTTTCAGAAATCTGTGGAGTCTAAAGAAAAAAACATAAGCTGCAGAAGTGGAGGTAAATAAATCAGTTTTTCATATTCAGACATTGCATTCAGGTTTAATGCTGCGTTCAGACCAGCCGTGGTAGAGGCGTCAAGCGCGAGTGATTTCAATGTTAAAGCTCCCGTTCTGTCTGTGATTTTGAAGCTTTGATTGTGTTTATAGTGGGCAATATAACATGTGTTCATGTTTCACGTGTAAAAAAACGCGGTATTTTTCACACAATTTACTTATCTGTATAGCGCTGTTTTCACTGTCCTCAAAACAGGCTGATGTCTTCCTTGTTCTATGAAGTCCCGCCTTCAGTAATACGTATCGAGTTCTGATTGTGTAGTTTGTTTAGTGTGCTGTGACTCGATAGCAGCTTAGCTTGCCGTTAGCTTAGCTGGCGACTGACGTATTCCTGTGGGCGGAGGTTAGTCAAAAAACTGTTCTAGTGACGTCATTAAAGCAGGAAGTAGAGGGCTGTAGTCCAAACCGGCCGTTCGTTGTAGGCTTTTAAAGAGGAATTCTATTGAAGAAAATATATCGCCTGGCAGTGAACTTTGAGCTTTAGCATTTTACAGGTATTATTTATGCTATTATAGCAACATTACACACTAACTAGGGTTTAAAAAATTGTATCAGGAAGAACGTGACCTTTAAGTCAATGCTGGAGGTCTTTAGTGCACCGCTGCAAACGCACGAGTTAAAAAAATGTAACTTTGCCGGAAAAACGTGCCGCTTTAACCAATCAGGAGCTTGCTCTGGTAGTGACGTGATTACAAAAAGCGAAGTTGCAGAAGCCCCTCCCATGACGCGAATTTCCCCGTGAATGTCTCTCTGACTAGAATTTCATGCGCGAATGAAGCGAGTAAACTCAAAATGTTCAAGCGGCAAACTAGACGCGGAAGACACGATTTTGGCGCCTCAAACGTGGCTGGTGTGAACCCACGGTAAGGGTTATAGGCATTTTCCGCAACTGTTTTATTTGGTATGAACAGGTCTTTACAGTGAAATTTATCTCATTATTTTATTGATCTCCAGGCCCACTGCATCCAATTCCAAGTTTATGGAGGACTCGGCACCCTTTTCATGGGCGATTAACAAGTTATATGGCTTGTAAGCGCTGTGAGCAGCAGGTGATCTTTTTTTAGGCCTTTTATAAAGAAAAAACATTTATAGATGCAAATAAAAGTTTTGTTAAATTAAATCGTATGCTAAATGCTTGATAAATTTAAAGAATCCTTTATCCATCTCATCATTAATGTGTCATTTCTTCATTTCAGAGTCCTGTGCATTATGATTCTTTCGACAGCTTGTCTCTGTCCATCCCTTCAGTTCAGTGGGTAAACAAAATGACACTTTAATGCAAAATCCATCTGTAGGTCCGCTTCTTTAAATAGTTTAAATGTCATAGCTACAGTCTTAAGTGCAGAAATGTTGCTGCTTTTAGGGTCGACCTGTTACTTTGGACCAGTGTTTGCAGCATTTCATTTCCTCTGAAACTATTAAAGAGGTGGAGTGTGAAAATTGTACCAAGGTATGATGAATGATTGCCAGTACAGTGTTTAGTGTTAGTAAAATCTTTTTAACTGTTATACCTTATTATTATGCATTTGTTTAGCATTACAGATGGATCACTGTCTCTATCTCTTTGTAGAAACATGCTGGAGATGTTATGAATGGAGAGGTTTTTGAGAGTCAGAGGACAGCGTTTGTTAAGCAGTTGAAACTCGGAAAGGTAGACGTGAATGTACTTCTTTAATTCTGAACAACAGCTTTACCGAACTCGGATAGTTATTTAACAGCTATAAGTACAATATGTGGACACCCCATTGTATTGTGTAAATAAACCTGTTAAATTGAAGTCAATGTCCACAAACATTTGGCCTAATACCTTAGCACTTTATAATAAACTCCTGATTGTTTGTTTGTTTGTGTTTTTTTTTTCTTTTTAGTTGCCTCAGTGCCTCTGCATCCACCTGCAGAGACTAACCTGGTCTAAAGAGGGCACTCCCATAAAAAGACAAGAACATGTTCAGTTCACAGAGTATTTGTCTATGGATCGATACAAGCACTGTACTGCTGTTCAGAAGCTTCAGAGGTCTAACAGAACAAATAAGCCTGTATCTGCTAAATCTATTGGAGAGTCAAAAGACAAACCCACTGCCAATGGTGTTGGTAAGACATGTAAAACTAACTTTCTTCAATTGTGTAAATTTGTTTATTTAAGATGCAATGTTGGACTTTTAGAAGGATCTATTGACAGAAATGCAATATAATATACATAAACATACAGCTACCGTAGCTTCTCTTTGTGTTTCGAAATTGAGGTTGGTTGAAATTCGCAATCTCGCCACTAGATGCTGTTAAAATCCCACATTGGACCTTTAAAGGTCCCGTTCTTCCTGTGTTTTTGAAGCTTTGTGTTTACAGTGCACAATATAACATGTGTTCATGTTTCACTTGTAAAAAAGCGCAGTATTTTTCACACAATTTACTTATCTGTATGCCGCTGTTTTCACTGTCCTAAAAACTGTAGGCTTTAAAAGGGGACTTCTGTTAAAGAAAATATATCGCATTTAAGCATATCTGTACAACGGGTATTGAGTCACAAAAAAAACTTAAATACTCTACAGGTGGTGTGATAGAAACAGTGAAACATCCCGGTGCTGTTATACTAAATATTGCATATTAAATACTCTTGAAACGGCACTTTTCAGAATCCGAGCTGTTGTATAATGATGTGACGTTAATTATTTTGTGTCCGTGTGGTTCAATCTAGTGATGCACCGATGTATCGGCCGCCGATATTTATCGGCCGATTTTTGATGAATTTGAAACCATCGGCATATCGGCAATAGCACGAGAAAGGCCGATACCGATTGTTTATTAATTAACTGCATAAAGAAATCCATTATATGTAAAAAATGAGTTAATGTTATTAATAAAATAAATGCTGAATAGCAAAAACCACCTTTGAAGGTTGTTATGCTGTCTTATTATATTTTTATTTTTATAGCTTAATTTGTGCCTCTCTTATTATGTTGGTCAGTTGAATGTTAATTAGATCCAATCCATGTTTAGTAAAAATAATTTGATGCAGAAATAAGCTAGCTAAGTTGTCTGTTTAAATCGGTATCGGCCCAAAAAAATCCTATCGGTGCATCCCTAGTTCAATCAAATGTAAAAGGTTTAAAATTTCAAAATAAATTTGCAGATTACTTGCATACATTCTCTTTTTTGAGGACCAAGTCTAAAATTTGTGGTTTTATTTCATTTTGAAAGAATATTTGGGGGATAATTGCAAAAATGTCAATGTGGTGTAACCGGTTCGTGTCAGTTTGTGTAACTAGTATTTTTTTTAAATGAAAAATAAATATATTCATAAAAAATGTGGAATAAAATATAATCATCTAGTTTAGTGTAATATGTAAGTTTTTTTTTACATACATGTTTACATCATTTGTCAAAGATTATTTAGAAAAAGTCAGGACAAATATTACAAAAATGCATTAAAATTTGCATTAAGAAATAACTAATAAAATTATATTTTTAAATTATTATTATTATTTTTGATGGTTACACTTACATGCCATCAAGGTGGATAAAATATTTAATATTTCTTATTCTTTGGCGCAATTGGCGGTTATACCATTTGACATTTTCAGGTCCATTCAGTCTTAACTTTGATAAAAATGGTGCAAATGATATTTTTTTATTGCATAAAATAAACCTAAATACCATATGTGCATTCAAATAAACCTGATGCGTGCTTTCAGAAAAAGTAAAAAAAAAAATTTTAATTTCTGGTTTTGCCAAACCGTTTTTTTCACTGACCCATAATACTATTTTAAGTATCTGCATTAATTCGGATTTCATTGGCAGATCCAGAACACTGTAACAACAACAAGTCACTGTCCAATGGGACATTTCCTTCTGTCTTTCTTCACCCTTCGGGACTAAAATCACACCTCAACCTCACTTATGACTACAGGTATATACACACAGTACTCGTCGTCTATGATATTGTGATTTTTATTCAATATATTGTGCTAATATATTTTCTTTATTCTAACATAACACCGATCTCTTCCCACTAAAGCGCTTCTGAGTATCTCTTCCGGTTGACAGCTGTCCTGGTTCACCACGGTGACATGCACTCTGGACATTTTATCACTTACCGCCGCTGCCCCGCCGGTCCCCGTGGAGCTTCTCCATTCAGCTCCCAGTGGCTGTGGGTGTCGGATGATTCAGTGAGGAAAGCGAGCCTGCAGGAGGCGCTCTCCTCCAGCGCATATTTGCTTTTTTACGAACGAGTGAAAAGGCCTGGCCTGAAGGTGGAGGAGTAGCATGTCTTCTGGGCTTGAGTTGGCTCTTCCTGATTATTATACAGTAGTGTGCTCGCTCCACTCCATTCCAGGCCATGAGTGCAATTCATGCCGTGCATGCAGTTTGGTGTGCATTTCTGAGCATGTTGTTTCTGAAGTCACTCTGTGGAAAAAATAGGAGAGGAGAAGGGTATGGATTTCGTCGTTGCAACATCTTAATCTTGCTCAGTGTCTGTGGAGTTCGTTTTCTTAGAACACTGCTCTTGCTTTGTGTAGCAGGTGCATTACAACATCATTGTCTGAGCGTAGAAATATTGCCGGTCAGGTTTTTAAGCTAACACTGGTGTGTAATTAAATCACACATGGGTTTAATCCTGTATGTCAGCAAAAACTGTTAAGTAGCAAATTGTCGCAGGTTTGTCGCCTTGCACATTTATGCTTATTTTACATTTATTTTCTAATTAATATTTCTTTATCTGTCAATTGCCCATTGTTAAACATTGGTTTAAATGTTTCTCAGCAACCGACATGCCTTTGTAACGTGTGAAATCCACTAAACTACTTTGTTTACACATTTGTAACATAACACAAGTCATGGGATACTTCCTTCTCAGATGTTGTAGATCTGTATTCTTCATAAATCATTTTCAAGTAATATGCCAATTTAACTGTAAAAGCTTATAAACCTCACAGAAATATGGTACAACTGTTACTTTAAGCCTTTGGTCCAGATGTTGTTTACTTGATCTGATGATCCTCAGAAATTACCTATTCGTTTTTTTGCTGGCATACATTTTACTGTCACTCCGAGATACTATTGGTTGATTGTACATGATGCTTTTTGCACAACAGTATATTTTTATGATATTCGTGTGTATGATTGTATGAATGAACGTTTTTCATGTGTAAATTAAATTAAAGAAAATAAAATCTTCAATAACAATATTTCATCTCTCTGTCGTTGGTTTTCGAAACCACAGGATTGTAATCAACCTCTATTTACTTTTCCGTTTTTTCCATGCCATATTGAAAGGGATAGCTTACCGAAAAGAGAAAATTCTGACATCATTTCCTCACCTACAAGTTGTTTCAAACTTGCAAAAAATATGTTTTGAAGAAACATGCAGATCTGGGGCACCATTGACTTCCATAGAATATCACTAAGGACAATACTCATCCTGGACACTACCTGTTTCAATTGTTGCCTTTTGGTATGCGCTATAGGTCCATACAAACAAGCACCACCAGATTTAAAAAATAGTTTTTTTTCCCCCAAATGCAATAGTTTCTCTAAACAAAGGCAGTTAGATAAACCAGTCACTCACTATCATATTTTTTTGAACTGCGATCATTGTTTTAATATAATTTTATTACTGTGTTTTATTCTATTCTATTTATTATTAGTTTTTTTATGTACTGTAATGATTATTGATTATTTATTGTATTTATTGTATACACCATGTGTAGAGCGCTCCGAATTTCGTTGTACTGTAAAGCAGTGGTTTTCAATCTGCAGGGGGCTGGGGCCCCCAGGGGGGCCGCGAGATGGTGCCAGGGGGGCCCCAGTTTTATGACATTTTATGAAATACATTAATTTATCGTGAATTCTGTGTAATTAAATCTAAAAAATAAGGCTACTAACCAAAAGCACAACTTTTTGTATAATTTAATGTTTTTTTATTAAAATTTTGAGTTTTAGAATATTTTTTTTGTCACAAATTTTCTTTGGGGGGCCGCGAAGGAATGTACCTTACACAAGGGGGGCCGCACGCTGAAAAAGTTTGGGAACCACTGCTGTAAAGTACAACGACAATAAAGAAAATACCATGGAGTGAATGGTGCCCCAGATCTGTTTGTTAATTAACATTTTTCAAAATGTCTTTATTTATAGAAATTTATACAAGTTTGAAACAACTTAAAGGTGTGTAAATGACAAAAAAATTTCAGTAACTTTCCCTTGAACAAAACAGACAAATGTGATTTTAACTTTTCAGTCCATAATTTAAATTTTCAGGCTGTTCCCACAGAGCTGTCATGTGGCTTCAGAATACGTAGAATGTAGGCTTATGGACTAGGGCACCACACTTTATTTTAGGGTCCAATTCGCGTTATTATCAAGTTGCCTGCATATTACTAAAATATGGACTTTTTAGTATTTATAAAACACATATTGCTTCATTTCTACGTAACCTTATTATATTTAGTCTTTTAATCGTAACCAAAACGACACAATCTTATTTTGGCTGAACGATTTTTTTAGGAGGTTATAAGAGGTCACGTTTTATAAGAGGGAATGGGAAGTCTGCACCCTTTAAAAGAGACAGCACGCGGACATTAGGGCGTGGTTATAAAGAAGTAAACCAATTGAAATGCATGTTCCCGATCCGGTCTATGACGTAACGATTCACACAACGCACGCGGCGTGCGCCCCGCCCCGTTCACTGATTCGCAATTCGCCCTCTTTGGGTAAAACAATTCAAGCTCATGTTGTGTACAGACGTTGTACAAATAATTTGACAATGCCAGCACAAAGCGTGCCTATCCGAGATCCCGCATTTCCGGTGAGGGTACTACAGCAATACTTGATTTTGTTAAAGCAATATCCAATCATCACCAAATCGGTTACGAGGTCAGTTTATATTTTTGTTAAAGCTAGCCTAGCTTTGTTTCTCTCATTGCTTCACATTTTACTACAATGACGAATTTGCAACTGTTACAGTTTATTCAAACCACTAACAAAGTATTACAAATACTACAGACTTATATTAATTCTTTATAGTGTACATCGTTAAATTATGCGTGCAGTGAGAATAAAGTTAAATCAGTAAACGTATCCAGTGCTGTTTTTTGAAAGGACTTTGCACTGTACCTGTCTCTCACTGCTGGACAAAAACATGAAGACAAGTGTCCACATCACTGTGCAAGGCCACGAGGGTTCACTGATACAATGACTCTTATTGTTTCTGTTTTCTCAGTGGTATTCTCTCTGCTTCGGGAAATCTTTTGTCTCAAGCTTTGGAGTACAGTAGAAAGAGTAAAGAAAATAGCCCAAAGAAGAAAATCAATGTCCTGGGACCTGTACACTTTGGAATTTATGGGTAAAACTATGATTACACCAGAATAAGACAATGCATTTATATGTATTTACACATAATAATTATATGCACTATTAAAATAATTGCGGAAAGTTATTTCACTGCATTGCATTTGAACATTTACACAAAAATGAATAACCTTGTACAAATTGCATGAATTACTCATTACAGACTGCAGTTTAGTGTGTAGGGTTGATAAATTAGTGCTGTCAAAAGATTAATCACATACAAAATAAAAGTTTGTGTTTGAATAACATGTTTGTGTATACGTTTCTTAAATGCATACATGCAAGTGTGTGTATTTATATATACAAAATAATTACAAACAGTGCAAACACATATATTATGCAAAATAAAACTTTTATTTTGTATGTGATTAATCCCTAAAATAAATAACATCACTTTTATCATCTATTAGAAATAAACATCAAATTCACAGTCAGTAATGTATGCCTGAATCTGCTGTTTAAAATAAATGTTTGTTTTTTCCAGACTTATAATAACAGGTCCAGTCAGTCATTATTTTTACAATCTCCTGGAGGTGTTGTTGCCCACCACTGTCTCATACTGCCTGGCCAAGCGTCTTCTTCTAGAGCGTCTAATATTCGCCCCAGCTTTCCTCTTGCTCTTTTATGCGGTTATGAATGCCTTGGAGGTACCGTAACATTTCACTGTTCATCTTATTTGAGACAAAATGTTAAAATTTTCCAGAGCATTTTTTATTGGAATATTTTCAGCGCTTATGTAAAAACTGTGTACATGAGCTGTGCTTCACGCTTAACTTTGACCAGAATCCTGGTCAAACTGCTGGTATAGAGCACAGCTACTGGTCAATGAACTTCATCTGTTTACTAAAGCTTATTTTGTGCAAGATAAGGCATGCAAAACATGGGTTATAACTTGCTACTGTTTACACATGCACTGCTTTTTACAAAAATTTACATTCATTTAAAATATTTGAAAATTATGTACAATGTGAGAAAAATTGTCTTTAGCTGTCACTGGGGTGGTACCCTTTTGAAAAATAGACCTTTGCACCAAATATTACATATTAGCACCTAAGACGTGCAAAATAGTACCTCAAAGATACATATTGGTACCGAAATATATACACACACATACATATACACATATATACAGCTGTACCTTAATCTTAATGGTGCATATGGGACCTTTTTTAAATGGTACTGCCCCAGTGAAAGGACCATTTTTTTTCTGACTGTGTGGAAAGACCTAATACAGTTTTAATTGGAGGGCAAGACACTTGCAGACCTTCAAAACAAACTTAAAGCTAGTTACTGGTCTTCGATGAAAATGAACTGGAAGGTTTGGACCCCATTTCAGTTTATCAACATCAACTATGTACCTGTACAGGTAAGCCTAGTACACCAAATCCCATGAAAACGAATAAAGTTATTTCATATCAAGCATCTCACTTTCTTTTCTGACTCCACATAGTTTCGAGTGCTGTTTGCCAACCTGGTTGCCTTATTCTGGTACGCCTACCTAGCCTCTGTCAGGAAATGAAACCAAACCTTATCAACAGTGCCAAAACAAGCTAGTACTGGCTGATGTAAAACTAATCTACTGTAGTTTGTGCCAATAAAAAACTGCTGTGCATAAATAGATAAAACTTTTAAAAGTTTTATAAGTATTAAGTTTTACATGGCAGGAAATATTTGTAATGCGATGCAATATAACAATGACATAATTACTGATGATCTTACCCAAACAGTTGTTATTGTATTTTTTTTATTACTTTCATCATGAATCATGATGCCTACATGGAGTGTACCACTTCCTGTTACTTGTGAAAGAACTAAAAATGATTTGTTTTAATTCAGTTATTTTAAAGCACATTGACTGAAGTGCAATGCTACTGGGGCATGTTGTAAAAAAAGGTCAGCTTTTGATAAATAAAGTGAATGTTATTTTCTGAAAATAAATAATGCATACATGTCATGTTCATAGCTTCCTTTATTTACACCCAAGACATTTTAGTATGTCACTAGAGTAAAAAAATACATATTAAATAGCATTTCTTTGAGGTTTAACCACTGTCGCCGAGATTTGAAAAATATTCAACTTTGGGCAAAAAGTCAATGTCAATTTTATACGGCCGTCCAATCACAGCGTAGAAGGGGCGGGACATTACCACAGAAACCAACCTGCTCACAGCTGAAGTTTTTTTTACTCACAGCTGAAGTATCAGCTACCAGTCAGCTAAAAAAAAAATAGCTAGTATTCGGCGTCCTCCGGGCGTTTTAAAAAGTTTTGGTGTACACGCTCCCTCAGTATAGGAATCAATAAAGCCATCCTTCATGCTCCGCCTCAAATCCAAGTTTCAGTTTCCATTCTGCATAATCGAAAAATGGCAACAGTGCAAATATCTGATAAACAAACGGTGACCCGGTCAGTGAGCACCCATATTACGTCATTTTTTGTGTGTTTTTTCATAAAATCCACAACATATTAAAATATATGTTCAGACATGTCAAAGACTGAAAGTAAACTTTAATGCTCCAAATCTCATAATTTTATTGAGACGTCATAGATTTTATAGACAAACATATTATGCTTAATAATTGATAGCATTTAGTTACATAAAGCGCACATCTGTATATGTGCCTATATTTTGATTAATACGATAAATACATACTTCACAGTGTACGATATTTATTTGCGTATAAAGATGGATATGTGTCTGAAGATAATATGGGTAGCCTATGAAGACAATAAAACTAGCGTTGTAATCGTTTGAGCTTTCATAATTTTATTTACAATTAAACAAAAAACTCTAAATATCAGTAAAAAAATAAAATAAAGATACAATACATGTAGGCTACAATACGTGCAGGAATCATGAATACAGCACTTACATTAAGACAAAAAACATTAATATTAGAAATAATAACTATTATAATAAAATAATATATTCTTTTCAAAGCGATGAAATCATTGCCTTGTCAGAATGAACAGTTTTATTTACAATTAAACAAAAAACTCTAAATATCAGTAAAAAAATTTAATAAAGATACAATACGTGTACAATACGTGCAGGAATCAGGAATACGTAGCACTTACATTAAGACAAAAAAAATAATATTAGAAATAATAACTATTATAATAAAATAATATATTCTTTTCAAACCGATGAAATCATTGCCTCGTTTAGTTATTATTTCAGAATGAACAGTTCAGTTTCAGCAGGACTATAAGGTTTTATCCAGGTCAGACTTTGTCCATTATCCTCCTCGGAGACGAAGTGTCATGTGAATGGTGCTTCCAGCTGTGATTTTGTAATCCCGAAGCATCTTTCCCGACTCCAGTTGGATTCCGCCGTAAATGAGCCTCTGCTGGTCCACCGGGGTTCTCTCCTTATTGTAGATTTTATTCTGGAGCTGAGATACCGTCTCATCGACACCAACGTCGTAGGTACTTGTTTCGCCCTTCACGTTCTTGACAAACACCTGCATGGGTCCAGGGGTCCTGATCAGGAGCGCTATTGTGGACCCAGAGTGCAAACCATAACTACTGAGGCTTCTGGAATCATCGTCAAGGTTGATCCGTTGACCGTTATTTGCAGACAGCTTCTGTTGAGAAGGGTCCACACTGAAGTCACGCAAAATTAGCTGCTTCAGGTGACCAACTGTGGCATTCCAGTCAACAGTCAGATGTTTTGTGATTCCATCGAATCCCTTTATTATTATATCCATTGCTTTTCTGTCAAAAAAGTTACAAAGAGCAAGTTAGTTCAAATTTTTAATCACTGGAGCATCGTCTCTTTCATTTTTGTAGTGTGCATGTGTCATTCTATGAAATTCTCCTTACCTGAGCAGAAGTTGTTCGAATATTTCGCTGTATGGTTGTCTTGTTAGAGTCTGGTTAGTCGCACCAAATCCACATCAAATTCACACTAAATGGCTCAGAGAGCAGAGGAATTAATATAAGGCATCCTTTAGGCTCCGCCTCAAAACAAGGTTTCGTTTCCGACGAGTTGTTCAGCAAGTTTCTGTTTCCTTTCTGCATAATCGCTGATGTAACGCGTGAGAAATAAACAAGGACACAGCGCAAATATCTGATAAAAAAGCGGATACATATTATTTTGCTTGATTTCAACATTAACATTAAAATAAAATTGTAAAAATGAACCATCTACAACATAACCACATGAGAAAAGTGTAGCCTTTAGTATTTACTTGTACCTTTAGTGTTTACTGCTCTATACAAAATGCTATATTCTGTATTATCAATAGTGATTGCATGAATTGTAGTGTATAGGCTATATACTTTACTATTTACAATTTTCAAAAACACTATATGAGACGTTTTACAATACAGTTTAAAATATGCTTAAGTATAGTATAGTATTTTTCATAAGCCTACGTGTATTTTTTCTGTAATGATAAAAACACCTCATGATCTATCTAAGGAGTTGTTTTTATAGGCCTAAGTTTAATAAATTGTTGTAAGCATCAACTGGACAGAAGAAAATTGCAAGAAAGGGAATTTCCCAGGATCACGTGACGGGGGATGTCCATGCAGGTAAACTTGCACGTCACAGAACCACACGTGACTACATACCTGTCGAAGGATTCGTTTTCCATTTAGGTTTTTGTTTATTGTCAAGTGAAAATCACCTGGCATTGCCCCTATAGGCATGTCTGAACTTGTTGAAATGCTTAGTAATATGTGAACAGTAATTTATTCGAGTATGTTGTGATTCAAAACGTTAAATCATCACATGAACAAATGATTGAGAATTTCAATTAATAAATAAAAAATAATAAATTTAAACCAGGGGACACAAAAATGATGTAGTCTAGTGCGTAAAGTAATGGTACACAATAGGTTAATGCATATTCATAACATTAATATCTTATCCTAAAGTTAAAGAAATTTTGACAGCCTATCCTATACTATAGAATACACTCACCTAAAGGATTATTAGGAACACCATACTAATACTGTGTTTGACCCCCTTTCACCTTCAGAACTTCCTTAATTCTATGTGCCACTGATTCAACAAGGTGCTGAAAGCATTCTTTAGAAATGTTGGCTCATATTGATAGGATAGCATCTTGCAGTTGATGAGAATTGTGGGATGCACATCCAGCGCACAAAGCTCCCGTTCCACCACATCCCAAAGATGCTCTATTGGGTTGAGATCTGGTGACTGTGGGGGCCATTTTAGTACAGTGAACTCATTGTCATGTTCAAGAAACCAATTTGAAATGATTCAAGGTTTGTGACATGGTGCATTATCCTGCCGGAAGTAGCCATCAGCGGATGGGTACATGGTGGTCATAAAGGGATGGACATGGTCAGAAACAATGCTCAGGTAGTCTGTGGCATTTAAACGATGCCCAATTGGCACTAAGGGGCCTAAAGTGTGCCAAAAAAACATCCCCCACACCATTACACCACAAGCCACAGTGGTAACAAGGCATGATGGACTCATGTTCTCATTCTGTTTACACCAAATTCTGACTCTACCATCTGAATGTTTCAACAGAAATCGAGACTCATCAGACCAGGCAACGTTTTTCCAGTCTTCAACTGTCCAATTTTGGTGAACTTTTGCAAATTGTAGCCTCTTTTTCCTATTTGTAGTGGAGATGAGGGGTAACTGGTGGGGTCTTCTGCTATTGTTGCTCATCCGCCTCAAGGTTGTTCGTGTTGTGGCTTCACAAATGCTTTGCTGCATACCTCGGTTGTAACAAGTGGTTATTTCAGTCAAAGTTGCTCTTCTATCGGCTTGATTCTCCTCTGACCTCTAGCATTAACAAGGCATTTTCGCCCACAGAACTGCCGCATACTGGATGTTTTTCCCTTTTCACACCATTTTTTTGTAAACCCTAGAAATGGTTGTGCGTGAAAATCCCAGTAACTGAGCAGATTTTGAAATATTTAGAAAGCCTGTCTGGCACCAACAACCATGCCACGCTCAAAATTGTTTAAATCACCTTTCTTTCCCATTCTGACATTCAGTTTGGAGTTCAGGAGATTGTCTTGACCAGGACAACACCCGTAAAAGCATTGAAACAACTGCCATGTAATTGGTTGATTAGATAATTGCATTAATGAGAAATTGAACAGGTGTTCCTAATAATCCTTTAGGTGAGTGTACACAGAGCTTTCCAGTGATATAGGCATTGAAAAGCTCTAATGTAGGCCCAGAGCCCTTTAGAAAGAGAGTTCTGACAACATAAGTCCAAAAGGAAGCTCATATGAGCCATTGAAACACATTGCGATCTTAATAGTCAAGAAATGCATTAATTTAAAGCATTTATATAACACACAAATATGTGTAGGTAGTTTTTTATGTAGTTACATCAACAATGTTTTTTGACAAATAAAATCCACTAATATAGGAAGATTATATGCCCAGCTGCTGTATGTGCCTTGTTAACATGTTTCACGCTGCCTCCAACAATGTTAAAGCTTCAAAATGCATCACACTGTGTGTTTCTGCATGTTAACCAAGTCTTTGGTGTCCCCAAAGTACGTATTTGATGTTCTAGCTTTAAAATACCATATAGATAATTTATTATAGCATGTAAAAATTGCCACTTTGTAGGTGTGAGCAAAAATGTGCCTTTTTGGGGTGTGTCGTTTTAAATGCAAATGAGCTGATCTCTACACTAAATGGCAGCGCCATGATTGAATAGTGCAGATTAAGGGGCAGTATTATCCCCTTCTGACATCACTGGGGAGCCAAATTTCAATGACCTGTTGTTCACATGCTTTCAGAGAATGGTTTACCAAAACTAAGTTACTGTTTTCGTGACATGTCCCCTTTAAACTGCTTTAAATATTTTTTATACATTTTTTCATCACTTGGACAAAAACTTTCAATTTTTTAAAGGAAACCAAGATTAGTCTTATAACCCAAAGATACTCAGAGTTAAATTAATTTAAAATGTATAAATCACCTTTACAGGTCACACTCAAAACCTTTGACAGGTAAAGAATTTTATTTTTAAGAGTAGGCCTACAGAAAAAACACAGAAATGCACTAAGACACAATAAATATATTCATCTATAAATTTATTAAATAAAAAATGTATGCACATGAAATACAATACATAGGCCTAAATAATCATACATAAACAAATTTTAAACATTGTCTACTGTTAGCGATTAACTGCATTTAAAGTACAGCAGAACGAATAAAGTGCTTTAGTTTTAGTTAACAAATATAGCCTACTTCGACATCTTTCGTCCCAGTAACCACATATATAAACTGTCCGCTATTTTTCTCCATTAACCTGATCGGAGACGGAAAACAATGTGCATTGTGCTTTTATCTTTAATGCCGTAGTCTTTCAACTTCATGCCAGACTTCAGTTCTTTACCATCGCAAACTAGACTCCACTGGGTCAGAGGGATTCTCTCTTTGTTGGAGATCTTTTTCCGGAGCTGATCTACAGTCTCATCCACGTCCACATCATAAGTGCTTATCTTGCCACTATCGTTCTTGACAAACACCTGCTTGATGGGTACAGGGTTCGTGATGAGGAGCGCTATTGTGGATCCAGAGCTCAAACCATAACTACTGAGGCTTCTGGAATCATCATCAAGGTTGTGTCGTTGACCATTATTTGCAGACAGCTTCTGTTGAGAAGTTTGCACATTAAAGTGCTGTGAGATCTTCTGCTTCAGGTCACCAACTGTGGCACTGAGGTCCACAGTCAGACGTGTCGTGTTTCCGTTGATTTCTTTTACTGTTATTTCCATGGCTTTCCTGGCAAATGGAGATACAAAAAGGAAGCTATAGTTAACAATAACAACTATAGCAGCATCTACCTTTATGTAAAAGTCTAAACTGTTAGCTTAGACCTATCGTGTGAAATAATAATAAGCTATGGAACTTACCGAGTTATTTAAATCTTTCTCTGCTGGTTTTCTTTCTTGAGTCTGGTTAAGTCACACCAAAATCGAATACTGTGGCACGGAGTGCTTGACGGATTATTATAAGGCATCTTCATGCTCCGCCTCAGAATGATGTTTCGTTTCCAAGACTTGATCAGCAACTTTCATTTTCCATTCTGCATAATAGCTGATGTAATGCTGAGAAAATCTAGAGGATGCACAAAGCTTATACCTGATAAACAAACAATATATTTTTGTTTAACAATAGTAGCATTAGAATTTAAGTTTATATTTTTGTTTTTTTCTGTGCTTAACATTAATATCAAGTTATTAGATGTTTCGTTTTTTTTAAATTATGCTGTAAACCAGTGCTTCTCAAATAGTGGGGCGGGACCCCCAGGGGGGGCTCGAAGCGACACCAGGGGGGCGCGCGAGACCCCGGGAAAATACTTTTTCAGGAAGTGATTTTATTTGCACCGTCACTTAAAGACATTACAACCCAAACACGCTGATAAGCCGCTTGAGTTTTTTATTATTATTTATTGATTATATTTAATTTAATTTTTCAGTATCAAATGGTCAAAAAATATACTGTAAATAAGGATTGATTTATTTTATTTCAGGCAAATTGATGCATTTTTAGTCTTTTCTGGTACAGACTAAAAAAACAATGTTAATAAAGTTATTCTTTGTTGTAAGTTGATTGATATTTTTTTGTGTGTTTTCTTTAATGTTAATAAGGATACAATGTTTTGCAGATGTGTAATTTTACAGACAAATTATACTATTTACAGTCGCGGCGGAGAGTTGGGGGGGCGCGAAATGTTTACTTCTTCCTAGGGCAGAAAATAATTGAGAAGCACTGCTGTAAACAAATGTTTTTGAGTCTCTCAAGAAAGGGAATTTCCCGGCGTTCACGTGATGGGGATGCCCACACGTCACAGAAGAACCACACCTGTTTCGTTTTTCTTTCAGGTGATTTGTTTACAGTCAGTTGCACATCTGCTGTCTATTACATAACATATGCAGTGCACACTGGAATACCTGACTTTGTTGAAATTATGCTTTATTTAATTTGTAAACCGTGTTCGTTTTTCCTGCCGTGGCATGCACATTAAATCAAGATTAGCCATTTGATGTAAGGTAAGGGAATAAAAAGTGAAGCACAACAGAATTAGTTCACACACACATTTTATTTATGAGGCATTAGAACATACAATAAATAAAGTTGAAGAATAGAAAATACACAAAAAGGCACGCATACGTAAAAAAAAATTAAAGCACATTTTAAACCCAATATCGTTGTCACCAGATATAAGCTGGCTACATTAAAGTTGCAGTTTGCAGTGACGTAAAATGCTTTAGTTTTTATTGTTCCCTTCACCTTAGCAACCCTTTCACATAAACAGTTCATATATCTGAAAGATACACACTTTTACCAAATCTGTACCAAATCATGCCCAAAAGTTTTGGCAACCCTGAAAATTTTCAAAAAAATTAAGTATTTCTCACAGAAAAGTATTGCAATTACTTGCCCTCGTGAGTTTAAAGGAGCATCACATGCTTGAAACAAACTGAATTATCCACCATTTTGAAAGGGTGTCAATAATTTTGTCCAGAGCCCATTTATATGAATTATGAAAATGTGCTTGTTTCCCGTTTTTTTGTGTTGGTCCAATACACACAAAGGAAATTTGTATGGGTCAAAATGATTGATTTTTCTTTTATGACAAAAACATTATATACAACGTAAAGATCATGTTGCGTGAAGATATTTTGTAAATTTCCTACCATAAAAAATATATCAAAACTTTATTCATTTGGACAACTTCAAGGGCGATTTTCTCAAAATGTCAAAAAAATTTACCCTCATGGGTTTTGTGGTCCAGGGTGACATTTATTTTTTTCTAGTATTTTTATGAAGCATTTTTAATCTACTGTAATAGCCCTAATGCAGGTAAAGTTTTTAACAACTATTTTGAGTTTCCTGAAATAGGGAATTTCCCACGATCCCGTGATGACGATGCCCAGGTAAATCAAAGCATGTCACAGAACCACACCTCATCTGACTACACACCTGTCATAGGTTTCATTTTCCACTCAGGTGATTTGTTTACTGTCTATTATATGACACACATGTGTACACTAGCTACACCTCATCTTATTGAAATGATATGCTGATAGTAATACGTAAACAGTGTTTGTGATTATTTCCTTTCCTTATTGCAAATCACTGGTTCATTCAGATGTGTGGCTTTCCAGCATAACTGGAATACATTTCCAATGTATTGTTAAATTAGCAAACCAGATCTAAAGTTTATGGGTGATAAAGACAATAAATAGCCAATTGAATTAAATGATTTATTATATGCAGTTGTTTCTGTAATGTTCCTGTAGCTGAGCCCTGATTGATAGGGAACATACATACTGATAATAATACAATACAAAAAAAAGTTTCACAAAGTATCCATAAACAAATCTAAAACTAAATTTTTTAAATCCATATGAAAGTAGAATTAAATTTGAAACTATGGGGTCCACAGACGTGTTAACCCCCTAACCCTGTACTTTCACTGATTTCTTTTACTGTCATATTCAAAATGAGTTACAAAAAGTACAATGTCAATACATATTGCCGCATTGTTCATTTATTTAATTGTCTGATCATACTTCTAATGTCTAATATGGAGCTTACCGAGCTCTACTGTAAAAAAGCAGCATGAAGTTAAAAAAAGTAATTTTGCAAGTCAATTCATTCGAAATTTTGACCTGTGAATATTTGACAACACTTACTTTTTTTTTTATTAAAGTAGCATAAAATATATATGTTGATTTGACAAACATGCTGCATTTTTTAGTTTGGTAGTAAGTCGCACCAAGACTAAATGATCAGGGTGGAGGCACTCGTATGAGGCATCCATTATACCCCACCTCAAAACAAAGTTTTGTTTGCAAAGATTTGCTTAAAAGTAACGGATTACATAATATTACATAATATTTAATGTAATCTTTAACAAAAAATATCTGTCTACTTAGCCATGTTTTTGTGATCAGCATTAATAGTTAGACAGTTTATCCATAGAGGTTGTTTCATATAAATTATGTTTTTTTATGTTGCAATTAAAATATTAGATGTCCAGATCAAACCAAACGTCACAGATCCACACATCATGTAAGTACACACCTGTTAAAGGTTTCGTTTTCCGCTCAGGTGATTTGTTTACTCTCAGTCTGTTTTGTTTAAAACTTCTGTATATTACATAACATTAACTTTCCAGGCAAAACTTATTTATAGTAATATGTGAACAGTGTTTGTACTCTGTCAGATATATGGCATGTTAAACCATCACATAAATAGATGATTGAGATTAATTTGAAATGTATTGTTAGTCAGCATAAATAAAACACAGGATGTAATTTATGGGTGTTAAGTAAAATAAAAAAGGCTGGAAAATTTAATGCAGCTTAAAGTAGGGGTCTCCAGATTTGCTCTTGTCCAGCAGAGTTCAGCTTCAACCTGAGTCAAACAAACCTGAACCAAACAATTGCATTAAGTTTTAAGACAAGCTGAACTAAAATATATATATCTGTCTGTTAAATCCAGGCTAAACGTTCATTATCTATTGATGAGAGGAGCATCAAAGTAAGATTTAAATCTTTGACATTACCTTATTCAGTGATTATTAAGATACGTTTATATTTTCACACAATGTTCTTTACATTATAGGAATATTTTATGTAGATAACAGTAAAAGACTTTAAACATGCAAGAAGTACTGATGTCAGAGGATATAAAGTGACACTAAATTAGTTCACATGCATGTTTTATTTATGATGGATAATAACATACAAATACGCAACAAAAAAAGCAGCACAGAAAATGCAAGGAAAATAGATCAGTTTACTTCATGTATAAATATTTGATAAATAAAATCATTTTTAAATATTCTGCTGCCACCAGGTTTGAGAGATGTTGTGCTTCCAGATGTGATGTTGTATTCTTGCAGCATCTTGCCAGGCTCCAGTTGTCTACCATTGTACACAAGCTTCTGTTGATCTGGTGGGGTTCTATCTTTGTTAAAGATCTTCTTCTGGAGATCATCTACCTTCTCATCAGCATCAACATCATAAGTATGCGTTATGCCCTTCTCGTTGCGGACCAAAACCTGTATAGGTATAGGTTTCTTGATGAGGACCATTACGGTGGACCCTGAGCGCAGGTTGTAACTGCTGAGGGTTTTGGTATCATCATCAAGGTTATTTCGTTGATCACCATTATTAGCAGACAGCTTTAGTTTAGGAGGATTAACATTTAAGTTTTGTGAAATGAGCTGCTTCAGTCGACCAACTGTGGAATTGTTGTCCACTGTCAGATGTATTGTATCCCCATTCATCTGTACTATTTCCAGTTCCATCATGATCCTGACAATATAACAGATAACATTTAGGTTTAAGAAAGTATTTTCAATTTATTTTTATTGTATTTTCCTTGCTTACCGATTAGTTGATCTTCTGCTTAACAGTAGCCAAGTCTTCCAAATAAAAATCCCAAGCAAATAACCTCAAAAGAGGGAGGCATGCATACAGTATTGTTCAAAATAATAGCAGTACAATGTGACTAGCCAGGGTGATCAGGGTTTTTGGTGTATTTTTTTGTTGCTACGTGGCAGGCAAGTTGCCAGTGGGTTCAGTTGATTCTCGGAGAACGGATGAGACCCAGCGTTCGTGATGTGCACGCTCTTGGGGCTGTGCAGTTGGGCAATTGGTTGAAATAGTTGAAAGGGGTGTGTTCAAAAAAATAGCAGTGTGGCATTCAATCACTGAGGTCATCAATTTTGTGAAGAAACAGGTGTGAATCAGGTGGCCCCTATTTAAGGATGAAGCCAACACTTGTTGAACATGCATTTGAAAGCTGAGGAAAATGGGTCGTTCAAGACATTGTTCAGAAGAACAGCGTACTTTGATTAAAAAGTTGATTGGAGAGGGGAAAACCTATAAAGAGGTGCAAAAATGATAGGCTGTTCAGCTAAAATGATCTCCAATGCCTTAAAATGGAGAGCAAAACCAGAGAGACGTGGAAGAAAACGGAAGACAACCATCAAAATGGATAGAAGAATAACCAGAATGGCAAAGGCTCAGCCAATGATCACCTCCAGGATGATCAAAGACAGTCTGGAGTTACCTGTAAGTACTGTGACAGTTAGAAGACGTCTGTGTGAAGCTAATCTATTTTCAAGAATCCCCCGCAAAGTCCCTCTGTTAAAAAAAAGGCATGTGCAGAAGAGGTTACAATTTGTCAAAGAACACATCAACTGGCCTAAAGAGAAATGGAGGAACATTTTGTGGACTGATGAGAGTAAAATTGTTCTTTTTGGGTCCAAGGGCCACAGGCAGTTTGTGAGACGACCCCCAAACTCTGAATTCAAGCCACAGTACACAGTGAAGACAGTGAAGCATGGAGGTGCAAGCATCATGATATGGGCATGTTTCTCCTACTATGGTGTTGGGCCTATTTATCGCATACCAGGGATCATGGATCAGTTTGCATATGTTAAAATACTTGAAGAGGTCATGTTGCCCTATGCTGAAGAGGACATGCCCTTGAAATGGTTGTTTCAACAAGACAATGACCCAAAACACACTAGTAAACGGGCAAAGTCTTGGTTCCAAACCAACAAAATTAATGTTATGGAGTGGCCAGCCCAATCTCCAGACCTTAATCCAATTGAGAACTTGTGGGGTAATATCAAAAATGCTGTTTCTGAAGCAAAACCAAGAAATGTGAATGAATTGTGGAATGTTGTTAAAGAATCATGGAGTGGAATAACAGCTGAGAGGTGCCACAAGTTGGTTGACTCCATGCCACACAGATGTCAAGCAGTTTTTAAAAACTGTGGTCATACAACTAAATATTAGTTTAGTGATTTACAGGATTGCTAAATCCCAGAAAAAAAAATGTTTGTACAAAATAGTTTTGAGTTTGTACAGTCGAAGGTAGACACTGCTATTTTTTTGAACACACCCCTTTCAACTAATTGCCCAATTGCACAGCCTTAAGAGCGTGCATATCATGAATGCTGGGTCTTGTTTGTTTTCTGAGAATCTACTGAACCTACTGGTAACTTGTTTGCCACGTAGCAATAAAAAATATACTAAAAACCTTGATTATTCTGGTTAGTCACATTGTACTGCTATTATTTTGAACAAGACTGTATATACTAGTGCTTCAAAAGAAGTCTCGCTTCCTGGAATTACAGCACTGTAACTTTCAGTTTCCATTGCACTGATGTCAATCATTACAAACAATAAATATCTGGTAAACCAATTATTAGTATTAGAAAACATTCAGGCATATAGGTCAATAATAACAATAATAATAATATAGATTCATGTCATCTTTGTTCCAACCCACGTGACATAATCTGTAGTATCCTTTAGTATGTACCCAGGTAAATTATATAGCAACATTTCTAGATACTCTGGTTTTAACCTTTATTTTTAAGAGTGTAAAGTTGTTTTTATCATTTATGAGTTTGTCATTTGTAAACAATTGAAGAGTTTCGTTGCAAAACGAGATAACCACCATTTTTTAAATTGTTCAGAAACCTAGTTTTTTGGTTGTGCATTCCAATTAATTTCAATTCAACTACAGTTGGTTTGTTTTGATTTAAACCTTCATAACTTAAAAAATACAGCTAAGTAGCACCATAAAACAAAATAATAACATGATAACATAATAATAAACATGTTTTGACAAAAATTTAAAAAAATGGATTATCTCGTTTTGCTACGAAACTCTTCAATTATACTTGAGCTTTAAACAGGCACTGTAATAATCTTGAAGAAAAAATACTGACAATGGAGTGTATTTAGTGTGATTTTGTGATAAGGATGCTCAGGTAAAGCGAGGCACATCACAGATCCACTTCATCTGACTATACACACATGTTAAAGGTTTCGTTTTCCGCTCAGGTGATTTGTTTACTGTCAGTTTTGTTTACAACTTCCACTGTCTATTACATAACATTCACACTTCACCTTAAAGGTGCAGTGTGTAATTTTTAGAAGGATTTCTTGACAGGAAAGCATAATATTATAGAAAACTATATTATCAGTGGTGTATAAAGACCTTTTTATAATGAGCCGTTATGTTTTTATTATCTTAGAATGAGTCGTTTTTATATAGATACACTGAGGGTCCCCTTACGTGGAAGTCGCCATTTTGTGCCGCCATGTTTCTACAGAAGCCCTTTAAGTGCCCATATTATGAAAAAAACTCTCTTTTTCTGGGTTTTGGGGTGTTATTTTGTGTCTCTGATGCTTCCACACACATACAAACTTGGGAAAAAATCCATCCATGCTGTTTTGAGTGAGATACAGGTTTCTGAATGTCCTCTGCCATGAGTCTCAGATTGCACGAGTTCAAACTCAGCTCCGAAGTGACGTAACTAGCCGTTTCGTCACATTCAGTTTGAATTTTCCCGCCCACCACCCCACTTGCAGGTCTCCACCCACCAGATAGCTAGAGAACACAGAGCAGTCACTTTGCTGATACCCTCTGTGCTGTCATCATGTCTCACGGAAATAACAGCGCTATTTGGATATTATGGATTATACTCCCGCCTACTTTTAAAAACAAAGTTTTAACGCGTGTTTATTTAAACCTAAAATGTGATCTCATATACAGTGTGTTACGATGCAAATAGTCCTCAGATTGTAGGCGATAAGATGTCATGCGAAATCTGATGTAAACAACAGACTATATATCTATATTTCACGGATTATACGCATTTGTGGACAAAAATGGTCATTGGATGTATTTTATTGGACTTTCATGGATTATTCACGCATCTGAAACAGACTGGATTCGATTCGCGATCGTTATATCAACACAAAAGGTAAAAAGTTACGTTATATTTTGCATGTTGTCATCTTCTGTCACAAAATACTACATTTACAATGCTAGAGCATCTGTATCTCAAAACAGAGATCATACATTGATGCTAATCCCGTAAATTATACCTTTTAAATGTATATGTTAATATTATTGTTTGTAGACAGTAGGCTATATAGATATTTTTTACAGGCTAGATAGTTTGCAGCATGGTTTTGAAAGTTAAAAAAAATGGTTAACGGCTTTATTTTAAAATTCTACATGAACTAAGTAATAGTGTTTTGCCAAAGTAAAAGTATTTTGCCAAACTAACCGAGACCGGGCCTTACCGACCCGGCTTTTCTGACGAGGCTAACGTACCCCCTCTTATAAATTTATGGTCCGGACCTCCCGTTAGCTTCTAGCAATTAGCACGCTGTCTTAATTTCTGTAATTTGCAAAAATAATGCGTTTGAAAATGTTTTATAACGGGAATATGTTAGCATTGTCCAGGGAAAACGAGTTTATTGTTGAGACTGCTACATCACAATTGACTCTGGAATCATTGTGTGTCATGAGTTTCTTCTCCTGGAGTGTACTTATTAGTGATACTTTTCTGCTTGATTTGTCTGTTGGCAACATAAACCGTTAATAATAATAATATATAAAATAATAACACAGTATTGTCTGTACTGCTCACGATATCACTGAGCACGCGCACATAACGTTAGTAGTGGGGTGTGATCAAAGGAGCAGCAGCTCATAAATATGTAACGACTAGCTCAAAACGGCACAATCTGAAATGCACTGAAACAGAGGCTTCTAGAGATGGGTAACAATCTTTTCCTACAAGCTATTTCGAGCAAACAACTTTTGAAACATGCTTTATGGAACTCATAAACCTATTTAACTTGTGGAAAAGCAGTCATAATATGGGCACTTTAAGGGACAAACTTTTTTTACTTAGTTGTCTCCGACAATGACATGTTTTTCCGGTGGCAGCTACCGTAGCTTCTCTATGCTTTTCAAAAGCGAGGGGTGAGCAGTGGACTGAACCGTTGGTTGCAATTTGCAACCTCACCACTAGATGCCACTAACATTTACACACTGCACCTTTAATAGTAATATAAACAGTGCTTGTGTTAATGTGTTACTGGTTTATTCTGTTTTGTGGCATTCCAGCATGTTAAAACATCATATTAGATGGTGGAGATGAATTTCTATGACATGATCTTTCTCAATCAATATTAAAGATATCAAGGTTATATTTTTACAGAATGTCTTTACATTATATATTACGATTTTAACTTTAGACCTGTTAAAATCTCTAAAAAAGACTTTAAACATGCAAGAAGATAGCTTTTACGGAGCAAGGTTGGAGACCCCTGTTTAATGTGTTAACCAACACTTGGATGTTTATGCAATAATTATGAAAATTACACAGATAAACCAGTGATCGATGTGTGATATCAGTGAATATAAAATGACAACTGAATTAGTTCACATGTAAGTTTTATTTATGATGGATAATAGCATATAAATACACAGTTAAAGTAGAAGCACAGAAAATGCAAGCGGAAAATAGATCAGTTTACTTCATATATTAAATATCTGATAAATAACTTAACACATAACTTACACATAAAATCATTTTTAAATATTCTGCTGCACCAGGTTTGAGAGATGTGTATATATATATATTGTGTATATATATATATATTATAGCTGCATTAAAGTTACATCAGTGATTGATCACCTCCTCGGAGACGAAGAGTTTTGTAAATGGTGCTTCCAGATGTGATGTTGTATTCTTGCAGCATCTTGCCGGGCTCCAGTTGTTTACCATCGCAAATGAGCCTCTGTTGATTTGTCGGGGTCCCATCTTTGTTGGAGATCTTCTCCTGGAGATCATCTACTTTCTCATCAGCATCAACATCATAGGTATGTGTTTTGCCCTTCTCATTCTTGACAAACACCTGTATAGGTTTCTTGAGAAGGACCATCACTGTGGACCCTGAGCGCAGGTTGTAACTGCTGAGGGTTCTGGAATCATCATCAAGGTTGTGTCGTTGATCACCATTATTAGCAGACAGCTTTAGTTGAGGAGGGTTAACATTTAAGTTTTGCGAAATCAGCTGCTTCAGTTGACCAACTGTGGAATTGTTGTCCGCATTCAGACGCGTCATATTTCCATTCATCTGTACTATTCCCAGTTCCATGATAAACCTGACAAAATGAGATATAACAGAAAAAAATGCTATGAGAAAGTAATTTTTTAATTTGTTTTTTATGTATTTTCCAGACTTACCGATCTTCTGCTGAACAGTAGCCAAGTCTTGCAAATGAAAATCCAAAGCAAATAACCTCAGAGGAGGAAGGTATGAATATATATACTGGTGCTTCAAAAGAAGTATTGCTTTCTGGAATTACAGCACTGTAACTTTCAGTTTCCATTCCACTGATGTCAAACAATAAATATCTGGTAAACCAATTATTAGTATTAGAAAACATGCAGGCATAGGTCAATAATAATAATAATAATAATAATAATATAGATTTCATGTCATCTTTGTTCCAACCCACATGACATAATCTGTTGTATCATTTTAGTAAAGTATATACAATTTCTAGACTGTGGTGTTTTTAAACTTTTGTCCAATAAATATGAAACAACAATATTTACACTATATTTATTTATTAATTAACAATAATGCATTTGAATGTGGTTTTGAAAGTTTGTCATTTGGAAACAATTATACTTGAGTTTCACAGGGGCAATGTAATAAGCTTAGGAAAAAAATACTGATAAGGTGATAAGGATGCTCAGTTAAAGCAAGGCGTGTCACAGAACCACACGTCATCTAAGTACATCTAAGGTTTCATTTTCCATTCAGGTATTTTCTTTTTGGTCTATTAACATGACATGCACACACTAGGCGTTCCTGATTTTCTTGAAGCATGTGCTTTATTTATTGTCTGTATTTCTAGTAATAAGCAAACTGTTAATATATATATATTTTTTTGTGACTAACTTTGACAACTGTGATTGTGCCTAAGTCACTCACTCTTATTTATACAACTGCAATGAGCAAATAATGGGGAAAAAATATACTGTTAATTTCACATAAATAGTAGTTTTTGTAGTTTAAATGTTTAAAATTGTATAAAGTTTTTGATGCATAGTGGTTAAAGACTTGGAGTAATTAGTGACTAAGTAGGCTACTCATCTTAATATATATAAAATATTAACCGTAACAGCTATTTCAAAAACATGCTAAAGGTGACTCTTCATTGTCCGTGTTATCATTATAGAGAAAGCAGCAAGTTTAGCACTCCATTAGTTTCGTATTGATAGTGCCTTTATTCAACATTAGTTTATGTTAAGGTTTGTATTGGCACCAACTTTGGCCCCCTACCTTCCTGCCTAAAATTAATCAAAATGCATAGTGGGGGTGCATGTAGATCAAGCTGAGGTGAAGCTGTAACGTCGGTTTGACATCAACTAATGCTGGCCGATACATGCAATATATAAATGTTTACGTTTACAATATAAACAAATCTTTATGTAAACACCACACCTCATCTGACTACACACACCAGTCAAATGTTTAATTTTTCTTTCAGGTGATTTATTCACTGTCAATTGTACATCTGTTGTCTATTACATGGCATTCACATAGGCATGCCTGACCCCTTAAAAATGATTTGCTAATTTTTATAGTGATATATGAACAGTATATTTATTTCCTCTATTATTATCAACAGATAAGACATCACATGGGTAGATGATGGGGATGAATTAAAAAAAAAAAAGTGTAAGATAAAAAAACCCATGTAGAAGTTTATGGACGTCAAGTATGCAAATAAATAAAAAAAAATTCAATGTAATCATATTATCAACAACAAACCATGGCACATCATGGCCACTTACCCAACCCCACCGACATTACAATTTACACAAACAAAGATCCTCCATTGTTGTCCTCATGACCTCAACTGTATGCTTTTGCACTTGGCCATCTTTATACATCCTGGACTAGTGAAGGTCCTTTATCTCTGTTGATATTTGTAATTATTTTGGAATATTTTCTTTATTGTATTTGTTACTGTCCTTGTTAAGCACCAGCACACCAAGACAAATTCCTTGTAAACCTGCAGTACTTGGCAATATAAGGGTGATTCTTATCTTTATCACATTCGATTGAAAAACTAGGGGACACTCCAGACACAGTTTACAGTTTAAATATTTATTATAAAGTCAGAGCTGTTATGATGTTTCAGTCAAAAGTCTGAGTGTTTAAGCATAGCAGATCTCTCTTCTCTCTTTGGCAATGGAATATTTCCTGGAAGGAGAAATTTAAATCCAATTAATACAGAAATGTTTTCAATTAATTTGGAAAAAAGATAACGTGATATGGATTTCATGTCACATTTGTTCCACCCACATGAAACAATACTGTAGTTTACTTTGGTGTTTACTATAGTGAACTGTAGTAAATTCCTAGATACTATAGTATTTTTTAACCTACTGTTAAGTTTTATGCACTACAGTATTTCTTACAGGTTATCAATTTACAGTTAGGCCTAATACTAATGAATGTTAGTTTACATTTTAACAAAATGTAGTTACTACTATAAATGGGTGATTCTCACGAAACCATTGAAACACCACGGCACTAATGATTTTAGCTTTAAAATGTGTAATATAGTAACATTAAAAAGCATCAGAATTAACACAATACTGTGTTCTACCTTGCACAATGTGTGATTTCAACATAAGAATTTATAATTGTAAATTTTATCTCATTTTCTGCTGAAATTCTCATTACCGCAATGTGTCCGGCTGTGTTTGAACATGCGTTATGTATTTAATCAAATTAACACAAAAATATTAAGAAAAAAAATAAATGGATGTTTTGCTAGACTACTTTAGATGACAGAAAAAATATTTACTGAATATTCATGTATAATAATAATGAAGAAAAATTAGGAAAATGATGTGTCCATACCTGATGTTCTCATCCTCCGCAACACTTTTTGAGAACAGTTTAAGCACACATACAGAATTTTAATAAAGTTTGATTTTGAGTGACCAAGCACATGGACCAGTTACTTCAAGATGGCTACCAGGTAAGATCATTTTTTTACAGTTAATTTGAAATATTGTCTTGTCTTGTCGACATTTTGATTATCATTACCGCAACAGATGCTTATTAAATGTTAATTTAATTAATAGAAGCATAATACTTTGATTTTAAATGCATGTGCAGAATCTCCAAATTATGTTCTTTCAGGTTTGTCATGTCCTTTTGAAAATATGTCAGTGTTGATGTTTTCTGACTGTTGCGGTAATGAGATTTTTTAGGACTAATTTTTTAAAATATGTTACAAAAAGTGTTAAATAAGTAAAAGTTTTTAAATTAATGTTCTCATTTACTCCAGACTTTGTTTTTCAATGTCTGGTGGGAAAAAAGTAAATTTAAGCAATTTTTACATTTTCATGCTTGACATTTTTAAAACCAAGTTTTCGTGAGAATCACCCAAATATACTGCAGCACACTGTTTTTTTTACTACAGTGCACTATAGTAAACACTAAAGCATAGTAAAGTTTTTCATGTGGCATGTATTTGGTAACACTTTAGTATTCTCATATATTCTCACTTTTAACAGGTTACCTATTACAATAGCTTGCATATTAATAGCACATTGTCTGTTTATTAGTATTTTTAAAACTTATACTTTAATGCGTGACCATATTTTTCTTCTCTTCATAATCATACCCCATGCCTACAATTATTCATTACAACAACTAGCTTATTAAGTATTAATACCCAGTAAATTTGAAGTTTATTGAGGCAAAATCTGTAGTAAATAGTGAATGTGTTTTTTTCACAGTCCTTATGATAAATTTAGTTTCAAAACAGTTAATTAAAATGTAAATAATACAAACTAAGAAAATGACACATGAGGAGCTCAGAATGAAAAGCCGCTATGTAAAAAATGAAATAGGAATCCTCTCGGGACATGTAATCGTTCATCAAATATTTCCACTTGAAATCCCCTTAATTCCGGGGTCATTCAGAAATACTGTTTTGTTGGCAGAATCCATTTAGAGTTTGATAAAAACGCACTTAGCTTTGCATCTGAGCTCTTCATATAGCTTATACATACATTACATCATTTAAAAATATTGCTGGTATGCAGATAGGCCTGTTAGAGTTTAATGTAAATCTACTGTGATTTCCTGGAGGTGCTACAAAGTAATCCTCTACTGTATGTTTGGCCAACCTGAGCAGGTCCTCTGCACAATCACCCTCAGTTACAGTATCAGCTCGAAGGTACAGGACTCTGTACATAACAGGACCACAATAAGTTCAAGTAAAGTCTGACATGTTGATATAATGCAAATAATATAATGGCAAATATATAGCCTCTGTAAAAAGTCCTGTATTGGCTTATTTGACAATATGTTACATGAATCATCGCTCATCTGTCAAGGCTAACCTGACAAAGTTAAAGTTATTTTACTGTGGTCTTTAATAACACAAATGACATTAAAGACAATAGGTACACATGCGTTGATACTAAACTTTAAGGGAAGGTTTCCCAGACAGGGCTTAATCTAGTCCCAGACTAAAATGGGTGTTTGAGCTGCCTTACTTTAAAAACACATAGCACTGACATATCTTAACATGTATCAGTGCAATTGTTTTGTCTCAAGATGCACACCAATATTGCTTTTTTGTAAGGTGTGTTTGTAAAATCTACCTAAATGTCTTAATATAACTAAGGCCTAGTCCTGGATTAACCAAATGTAATAAAATAACACATTTATAAACACACACAACAGATTACGTCAGTGAAAATCTCTCACCTGTCCTCTAGAACAGAGTCCATCGGTTCGACACCATCTGTATTAACAACATGAAGCTGATCAGCAAATCTAATGGATTTCTCCAGACAGTCCACTCCTTCTTTACTGCCAAAGTCAACAAGAGCTAATCTCTCCAACTTGTCCACTAAATCCGGAGAGACTTTCGTTTGCTGCAAAATAATAGTCAAACAAGTCTAGTTACTTATACTTTATCTCAGATTTGAAAATGCGCTCACAATAAAACAGGGATAATATTAAAATGCAAATTTACCAAAAGTAGTAAATTAAGAGTTTGGTTCCAAAATGAGACGATGTTACTTCGCCCAAGATCGAAGTGCTGCAAACTAAGTGCTCTTCTGCCATACAATATAGTTCTCATTTTTATCCTCTTAAAAAATTCACATTTTGTTTTGTGCCACCATACTTACTCTTGTAACTACTCATGTAACTGTCTTTAAATAGGGAAAACATAAAAGTGTTTAGTGGCTTCTAAATTTGTTACTGTTTGGATCCTAAGGAATGAATGGGGCTAAGCTAAATGCTAACACATTTACAATGTGCTGTACAAAGATTAAGTGCATGCATTGAGAAAAGATAGGCATGTATTAATTATTAAGTTGAGGTAAGAACATAGCAAAATATTGAAAAACTGTGGTGTTTTCGTTTAAGCAATGTTTGTAACTAAACAGTTTTTGAGCACCATTGACTTCCATTGTATTTTTTCCTGCTACGGAAGTCAATGCTGTTCCTGCTTCCTGCTTGATTATACATATCTTTCTTTGTGTTCATCAGAACAAAGTATATGTCTGCAGGTTTGTAACAACTTGAGGGTGAGTAAATGCTGACAGAATTTTCAGGGGTGAAGAATTTTTTGGGTGAACTAGTCCTTTAATATCTGAGCAATGTTACTTTGCTGCCCCCTAGTGTACAGTGTTAAAACCTTGTACTGAGTTAAAAAAAACAACATATGCATAATTCATCTCTCTGTATTTACAGATAATAGTAATGGTGGTGTAAATGTGAGAAACATTACCGGTGGGAGTTGGCTTTCAGCTACGGGCTCCCATGTGGGCACCTGAGGAACCTAACAAAGCAGCAGTTTTATTTTAAAGATGGTAACATTACTAAACAATTATACAAATATTACCCTGATAATTAAACGTTATCATGAATTTAATAAATATCCCACCGTGACATTGTACTGTACCTTGGAAACCCGTGCAGAATTACTTGAATGCCGTTCGTGTGTCACGCGGCACCAGGACGTCCTGCTGGCCGATTTAGAAGCTCGAATTGCGGGCAGCTCGAGTACTTTACACCGCGGATGCAGCGGCCGGATCGCACGTGATGTACACGCTGCACGTTTACAGAACGTGCGAAACATTTTAAATCGCTTTGTTGAGATGCAATGAACGCACAAATACATAAATTACTTGATTATAATGTCATGTTTCTTCCTGAGATGACTTTTAACTACTGACATCCGACCTAACCGGAAGTTGAAAGATTGTAGGGCGCATGACATAACTTCAGAAAGGAAGTGGGTTAAAACGCGTGTAGAAGCCCGGATAGCTCAGTCGGTAGAGCATCAGACTTTTAATCTGAGGGTCCAGGGTTCAAGTCCCTGTTCGGGCGAGCGATCTTTTTCCCCATATACCGATTTTTATGGGCAAATTAATTGTGGTTTCAACAGTACAAATACAACTCTTTTCCAATATTTCATTCAAGTCCCAACAGAATGTTTTTAATAACTGCCAACAAAAGCAAGAATATTACATTTGTTGGAAAAATAACAATTCCATTTTATTATATTTTTCAACAAGTACATTAACCATTGAATATACTTTATATATATTTAGAATATAACACTTCTTGTAGTAATTTGACACAGTGTAACAAGAACGTTCACATTAAAAAGCAAAGACAAATGCATACATTCAGATTCAAATACATGTGTAACACATACAAACCATAATGTGTTTGAATAATTTTAGCACAAAATCTGCTAAATAATAAATAAATAAAAAACAACACAATGTATGACAATAATTAAGCACTGCTCACAAACACATTAATTAGTACTAAGATGAAATGTTAATGACAGAATTGTTATTTCTGTAGTTTTCAAATAAAATAACACATAATGTTTATTTTGTTTCACTTCAACTGTTCTTGCCTAAAAAAATTTTAAGCTTGGGAAAGCTGCTAAATAAATAAAACTTTACTTTTAATGGTTTAATCACAGGATCAATATTTAATTGTAACAAGACGTTGTAAGAGGATTAAAATGAATTATATGCATTTTGATGGTGATTGATTAAATGGGAGAGAACTACAGCAAAGTATAATGTGGCTGGAGAATGAAGAAACACAATTTAAATTTATTACAAAATCAATTTCATAATTGGAAAATAAATAAGAGCACTGGTGATTTTGATTTCTGTGTAAATATCGAAAGGTTTACTCTCAAATAAATGTAACGAATGACTGAAGTTAATAATATAGATTCTTTCTATATAATAAATATAGCATGTATTTTTCTGTACAGTTCACAAATAGCAGTAATACATCAAGCAGACAAGGCCTTGCGGTTGTGATTGTGAATTATCTAGGTCCGTACACACGCACACACGCTCTCATACAGACACTGAATCTGAAAATCAATATTAATGGCAGATTTTCATAAAGGTGTTTGAAAGCGTGACACTATTGCACTGCAATACAGAACTAACCTCAAACAATACAAACAATATGAAAAACCCATATAATAATAATAATAATAATAAATTCTTCACAATTACAAAGAGAAAACTACATACGGACACATTTGTGATCCAGTCTGTGAAAACCCAGCTAAAGTCATTTTTTGTGATGAATTGTTTTCACATAAAATTATCCTATGATACAGGGGTGATTCCCTAGACAGGGTTTAGATTAATCCAGGATTAGGCCTTCGTTATATTAAAAGAAAAGAAACAATACAAGTGTGCATTTTAAGACAACACAATGGCACTGATATATGTTAGCTCAAACATACACTTTCAAAGTCTGGGACTAGGACGAAAACCGCCCCATTAATAACATTCTGTGAAAATATACTATAACAGATATCTTTAATATTGACTAAGGTCATGTCAAAGATTAAAATCAATGACTGAAATCAAACTCATAATTCGATTATGAGACTTCAGCCTGGATTTTACAAACAGGTTCACATTCGCTGTTCTAAATAATACCCACAGGCATTTCTTTGTATTCTCCAATAGAATACTGTGCCATACAATAACCTGATTTGATTTAGTAACAACTCACAGTTAAAGACATTGGTTTTAAAATAAATAGATTACAGAAATTTATGCAAAAGGTCAAAACACTGAAAGCACAGTGACCCCTACTGCTAGAAGAAAGTAACTGGAAAAAAATGGCACATCAGATTACATCAATGAAGTGTGCAGGTTTACATGGGTGTTAAGGGACGGTCTCACTACATTAAGCATGCAAAATCTCTACCACATTTTAGACATCACGATAAATATGGGCTACAGGATATGATGTCACGCTTCAGATTTACATAAACTGTAAATAAATAGGCACAGAAAGACATGTTGGGGCAGTTTCTCGAACAGGGTTTAGATTAAGCCAGGACTATGCCTTAGTTACATTAGAAAATGCAAGTAGTTTTTACATACAGTGGGGCAAAAAAGCACCCAGTCAGCCACCAATTGCGCAAGTGCTCCCACTCAAAAAGATGAGAGAGGCCTGCAACCTTCCCCATAGGTCAGCCATGAGAGACAAAATGAGAAAAAAATCCAGAAAAACACATTGATTTTTTTAAGAATTTATTTGCAAATTATGGTGGAAAATAAGTAGTGTGATTTTCTGGATTTTTTCTCACTTTGTCCCTCACAGCTGAAGTGTAGATATGATGAAAATCTCTCATTTCTTTAATTTTGAGAACCCGCACAATTGGTGGCTGACCAAACACTTTTTTGCCCCACTGTACCTTACAAAAACATTACTGCTTGACACAAAGCAATGGCACTGATATATTTTAAGATGTTTGTTTTTTTTAAGTTAAGACAGCTCTCAAACATGCATTTAAGTCTTTAAAGGAATAGTCTACTCATTTTCAACATCAAAATATGTCACCACCTCAACCAAGAACCGTTGACACATCCCTCCATCATCTGCGCGCGCGCACGCAAGCGCCGGAGCGCGCTGCGACGCTTCGATAGCATTTAGCCTAGCCCCATTCATTCAACGGCACCACCCAGAGACAAAGCCAGAAGTGACCAAACACATCAACGTTCCCCCCACCCAAGACGAGTAGCTACACGAGCAAGCTTGGTGGCACAAAACAAAACGCAGCGCCCCTCCAAGCGGATTCAAAAGAGGAACTACATTCCACGGCGCAACAGCACTTTTGGGAGAACTTCGACTGGCCTGAAAAGTCCGCTCCCCTTCTCCTTCTCATAATGGGAGAGGGAGGGTGTTACTGCGCCGAGTCAAAGTACTCCCAAAAGTGCTACCACGCCACAAAATGTAGCTCCTCTTTTAAATCCGCTTAGAAAAGCGCTACGTTTTATTTTGTACCACCAAACTTGCTCGTATAACTACTCGTCTTAAATAGGAAAAACGTTGATGTGTTTGGTCACTTCTAACTTTATCTCTGACTGGTACCACTGAATGAATGGGGCCAAGCCAAATGCCATCGAAGCGCCACAGCGCGCCCCAGCGCCCACGTGCACGCACACAGACGACAGAGGGATGCATCAACAACTCCCAGTCAAGGCAACAACACACTTCAACATTGAAAATGAGTAGACTATTCCTTCAACTAGACTTAATTCCCGACCGGGAAACCGCCCCTTTAAATACAGTTAGTGTTAAAATATACAGTCTTCAAATTTCTCTTTCCTATTGTTGTAAACTTTGATACAGTTGTAAACTATTTTGTGTTGACATTTTCTAATAATCAGGCATCTTTATACAGTTTCGCAGGTCACCAAACCTAAACTTTGGTACATAGCGAAAGACAACGGTACGCATTATGCTTGCTGTCTAGCTCTTTCACATGTATGAATGGAAGTGAACAGACCACATAATTTACTGCGACCGCCCCCCTTAAAAGTAAAATAGCCCAGACCTGAACTTCTGAGGAAACTGTAAATCACAAGCCACTGGTAATTTTCAGTGTATTTTGAAAGATGTACTGTAAAATTCTTTGTTACAGAGTGAATCATCATCTCAAATTATTCATAAAAATTTACGTACCATGACTGATGTTCAGTAAAACCTGATAAGACCGAGAGGACTCATTTGATTGATTTCAGGTAGAGCAAAATGTTTAGCATTGGAAGTGCCATGATACCTACCATATAAACGTATGCTCATTAAGTGTTGGCCAAATCCTCCCCACTGTTTTTTTTTTGCATGGGCTTATGGGATATTAGTGAGAGTAGAGGTGAAAGGTTTGTAATTACTTGTTTTCTATAAGTGTCTGTACTTTGCACACCAGGTCTCGTGCTAGAGTCAGAATCTGCTTGATGTTGTGATGCTCTGCCATTTCTGAAAAAGACACAAAACACTTAAGCACTAATCCAATAAAGTGAATTCAAAATTGTATTAAATATTTCTGAAGCTTTTATAATGATGTGCATACAAAAGTATTAACATTAATAACCTTGAAAAATCTAAATAGTGATGCAAGCTGTGATACATGTGTATCTGGAAACATTTTACCATAAGGTTGTATTTGTTAACAATTAATGCATTAGCTAACATGAACTAACAATGAACAATACAGCATTTATTAATTTTAAGGTTGGCATTTACTAATAAACTAAGAAACTAACATGAATAACTCTATTGACATTACAGGGGACATATCATGAAAATCTGACTTTTCCATGTTTAAGTGCTATAATGGGGCCCCCAGTGCTTCTATCAACCTAAAAAATAAAAAATAAAAAACAACCCAGTAACTTAGTAAAAAATAGGTAATTGAAATTTGGTTCTCCTTGTGATGTCAGAAGGGGATAATACCGCCCCTTAATCTGTACTATCTAACCTCGGCCCTGACATTTAGTGCAGAGATCAGCTCATTTGCATTTTAAAACATACCCCCAAAGGGGCAATTTTAGCGTGCCATTATAAATTATCTATATGTTATTTTGAGCTAAAACTTCACATACGTAATGTGGGGACAGCAAATATTCATTTGACATCTTAAAAAAGTCTTGTGAAACGTCCCCTTTAATTAACATTAACAAGAATTAATACATGATGCTGAAAACCCATGTGGTTTACTATTTGTTCATGATAGGTAATGCATTTATACATTTTTACTAATATAACCTTATTATTAAGTGTTACAGTGTATATAATACATATATAATACATACATGTAATACAAACAATACAGTATTTCATTGAAAAACTTGATTATGTCTGTGAAGTCCATGTTGTTTTCTAGAATGATGTCTCTGTATATCTCCACCAATGCAAGAGCGATGAAGAGCACAAAATGGCCGGAAGAGACACATTTAGCAGCCCAGATGACCTCCCAAACCGCAAACACATCATCATACACCAACTCTGAGGATTTGAAACACAAACACAATCAAAGAAAGCTACAGTTTACTTTCACAAGCTTACTCTTTAAAATTACATGATAAAGAGACCCAAGGAACCATTAGGACATCATGCATATGAATTTAAAGAGACATTCCACTTTTTCAGAAAATATGCTCATTTTCCAGCTCCCCTAGAGTTAAACATTTGATTTTTACCGTTTTGGAATCCATTCAGCTGATCTCCGGGTTTGGCGGTAGCACTTTTAGCATAGCTTAGCACAATCCATTGAATCTGATTAGACTATTAGCATTGCGCTAAAAAATAACCAAAGAGTTTCGATATTTTTCCTATTTAAATCTTGACTCTTCTGTAGTTACATCGTGTATGAAGTCCGACAGAAAATTAAAAGTTGTGATTTTCTAGGCAGAAATGGCTAGGAACTATACTCTCAAACTGGCGTAATAATCAAGGACTTTGCTGCTGTAACATGTCTGCAGCAGGCGTAGTGATATTGCTCACTGCCTGAAAATAGTCCCCTTGGTTACTTTCAACATAGATATGTATATAAAGGCTAGATGGCTCAAGGCGGAGTCCCTAACGGCATCACCTGGCGGCCATCTAACGACAGGGCGCTCGCTCAGTCGTAGCATTGAGTTTAATGGTGCAGGTACTTTTAAATGACCATAACTTGCTCAATTTTCTACCGATTTTCAAACGGTTTGGGTTTTTACAAACGTTATTAACGTGGCTATAATTCTGGATGCTTTAACATGTTTCATGAATTTATTTTTTATTTTTAGTATAGGTATGCAGTGTCATAGGTACATCTTTGACATTTATAACAAACCAAACCGTTTGAAAATCGGTAAAAAATTAAGCAAGTTATGGTCATTTAAAAGTACCTGCATCATTAAAACTCAATGCTACGAGTGAGCGAGCGCCCTGTCGTAAGATGGCCGCCAAAATGCGGACGTTGCACTCAATTGGCCAGCAGCGCGGACGAGCCATCTAGCCTTTATATACATATCCATGACTTTCAATAGCAGGGGACTATTTTCGGGCACTGCGTGATATCACTACGCCTGCTGCAGCCATGTTCCAGTTTATATGTTTAACTGTAGGGAAGCTGAAAAATTAGCACATTTAAAAAAAGTGGAGTGTCCCTTTAAAGCATGACAATGTTATGGACAGAAGGGGGTGCTGTCATTTCTAAGTTACTGAGTGGCTTGGAATTGGACAGAATCACATATTTTAATAATTATACTAGTATTATAGTCTAATAACATTGAATCTTACTCAACCAAGGCATGAATCCATAGGTACAGTTTAATGCTTTTATCTTAATATACATTCAAAATTTGAATTGGTTAACTCTTTCTTCGCCATTGACTAGTTATCTCGTCAATAAAGAGAAAACATTTGCATGGAAAAAATGTGTTCCTGATGAGTTTTTATGGTAATCCGTAACACCAAGATTATCCACGAGATGCACTTCCCCAATTTATAAAAAAATCTGTGTATGTTTTGATAATCGTTCTGAATCTGATCTCTAACAAAATTCCTTCACAAAAATTAGTGATGCACCGAAATGAAAATTCTTGGTCGAAACCCGAAAAAAGGAAACCAAGGCCGAAAAACCGAAACCGAAACACCGAAATAAATGATTATGCCAATTATTAGTACAATTGCATTTATGGCTATCACTGTGTACTAACTTTACTAGGGGTGTGTGACGAATAAAAAAAACTCACAGTTCGGATCACATTACAGTTTTTGAGGCACAGATCAGATTATTTTTCGGATCAGCAAAAAGCAGGTGGGAAAAATCTAATAAACAATAAAGAAATTGCAAACATTTATAAAAGAAAACAAAGTTGTACATTAATAAGGTCTGAAATTAGCATTAGGTACAGAAATCAAATTAAATGAATCATAACACAATAAATTAAATATATTATTATTTTTTAGAGCTATTTGTATCTTTGTCATGGGTTGTTTGATTAACATTAATGACACAGACTTAAGTAGGTTAATCTGACTGTAATCTATACATACACTTAAAACATAAACAAATGTTTTTATTAGAAAAAGAATACTGTGGAGATCATTTTGTTTATATGTGCCCTGTCAATAACAGCGAGATTTTATGTTTGCTTGTTTTTTTTAAACGCGTTTCTCTCGTATGTGCACTACCGAGGGCACTTAAACACGTGCACATACAGAGACCGAGGGTGAATCCCAAACAGCGCAACAGTCGCTCCACATAAAAACGTTACATTGTTTTTCATTGCTTTATTCGCCAAATGTATGTTAATGGATTGCAGTATGAGACGCATTAGGGCGACTCTCTCTAAAGTTTACACATCAAGACATGCTTAATCTTTGCAGACGCGTGCAAACAGCTAGACCGTGAGTGAAACCTGCTTGAGCACGAAGGGGAGGGGTGGGAGACGACTGATTACTGTGAGTGACACCCAAGCGCTAGCGCACGGATGGGAGGGGCGCGGTTGACATTCATTTTCGGTTTACATTTTCGGCTGGATTTTTTATTTCGGCCTGAAACCGATAATGCCGATTTGGGCCGAAATTTTCAGCGACCGAAATTTCGGTGCACCCCTAACAAAAATGCTACTATTTCAGCTTTTTGCCTAAAATGTTTGTATTTTTGAAGAAAAATACCCATATTTAAGAGTTTATAAGCATAGAAAAAATATAGATACACTCTAAGAAATAAAGGTACAAAAGTCACTGGGACAGTACCCTTTCAAAAAGGTACACCTTTGTACCCAAAAGTGCATATTAGTACTTCAAAGGTACATATTGGCAGTTCAAAGATACATATTTGTACCTAAATGGTACATATTAGGGCCCTTTTTAAAGGGTACTGCCCCAGTGACAGCTTTGTACCTTTATTTTTGACAGTGTAGGATGAAACGTTTTTTCCCCATTTTATTTGTTTATTGTTTGTTTAAAAGCAGTCAAGTGTTCCATCTCACTTGAATTTTTCAAAGAACTCAAAGAATATTTGAAAAGCTTAGATGCAAAAGCCACTATACACTGTCAAAAATAAAGGTACGAAGCTGTCACTGGGGCAGTACCCCTTAAAAAAGGTCCTAATATGTACCATTTAGGTACAAATATGTACCTTTAAAGGTACATTTTGGCAGTTCAAAGTACTAATATGCACTCTTTGGGTACAAAGGTGTACCTTTTTGAAAGGGTACTGTCCCAGTGACAACTTTTGTACCTTTATTTCTGAGAGTGTACGGCCCCTTCAAAAATGAGATAATGATATTGACCAAATGCTCTCGGCATGTTCAGCAAATAGTTTAGCTTCAAATCCCAGCCTCAGGCCATTCAGAAATACTGGTTTGTTGTCAGAATCAATTAACTCTTTCCCAGCCAGCATTTCTCATGATGTTCACAAGTTTAATTCCTCCCATAAAAGGCTCTTCTTTAAATAATTAAACATACAATATATTAAATGAAAGAACAGACCCTCTGCTTTAAAAAAAAATACATTTCATTCTACCTTCATCAGTTCTATTTTTATCACAAATATGGGTAGGTTTCTTCAAAAACACCACATTTTTATAAAAGGACTTTTGATAGAGATCAGATGCGGAGCGATCCTCAAAACTTAGACAGACATACAGTACAGCTGTTTGCCCTAGGACCATACTTTTGGGTTTTATAAGTTGTGGAAGTGCTGGTTGATATAGCGGTATTGCAGATTGACAAGATAACTCGTCAATGGCAGGGAAAGAGTTAAGAGTCTGATAAAAAATGCTAATTTACAAAAAAAAACACGTCAAACACAGAGTTTTGCATCTGAGCTCTTCATTTGTTCTTCCTAGGTTCCTGTCAGAGCAACATTACCTCTTTTAAAATCGAGGAGGAACCAGCGATAGCAGAAGTAGAAGTGCGTGTAGTCTCCATTCTGATGCATTAACTCAAACATCTCTGCATCTAAAATCTGAATACACAGAGAGAGAAAAGTCACACACATATCCAGGTCGTGTTTTTAAAACACCCTGTACCTGTAGCTCAACTGGAAGTGCATTGCATTATGTCATGGTCTCGCTTTCCACAGGTAAAAAATATACAGGACCTTCAATGCACACTGGAAGCTTTTATTTTAAAGTGTCTGCCATATGTGCAAATGTAATCTAACCAAAAAAAGAAAGAGTAGAAAGTTTTGGAAGTAGAGTTTGACCTGGATGAGGGATCTCATGTTGGCAAAGTGGGTGTCCATGGCACCTCCATGGGGAAAGTTTTGATTCATCCTTTTCATGAGTTCAGTGAAACAACTAAAGGCCATTGCCTCTGGAAAACATTTCAATAAAAATTGTGAATAAAACAGGCAAAACATAATGGTAATTTGGTAGGTGTATGTTCCACAAAAACAAACTCACCATCATCTAGAATAACAAGCAAGGGAGCTAGAAGATCACACATGCCCTGGACGTATCCAATTTCAAGGTGCTGCCAAATATAACTGTAGAAAGATACAAAACAGTGCATGAAGTGGACAACCAAGAGACATTTGATCTACAAAACATGAAAAACGTGATTTGAGTTAAATGGTAAATAAAATAGCCTACATGGCTGTTTGTGCTGCTCAAGATACTGAGTTTATCAACACTTTTCCAACAAAGTCTTCAACATTTTGTCGCTTTTTAGTCAACGGGCACTTGTAGTGATAAACCTAGCTCATCGTCAGCTTAAACAAAACTGCTAAAAATTCTCGCTATCTTGATTGTGTGTATTTATCGCTCTGTGAAAAAATGTGTATGTCTAGTGTTTCTTTACAAGGTAACATCGCCATCTACACGCCTGGCAGATGTAACACAGCATATTTAGTCACCTTCGTGTGTTAGTGTAAACTAGAAGTCTTCTTAGATCCGAAAACCCGAGGTCTGACCCAAGACCAGAGCGGTTTCCGGTATAAAAGTTTTACATGTGGCTTGCACACGGGTTAGGTATAATATTAGCAGCCTTTGGTCTTGGGTCATTTAAAATTAATGTATTTTTGTCAAACGGACCCGTGAAGACCCAAACTATTGTACGTGTGTGCATCAAGTCCTTTTCCAAACCCCCCCTCCACAGTTTGCCAAAGGTGCTTGTAATAGGTTCATTTTCATTGAGACAAACCTGGCAATTAATTTTGAATGTCCAGTCGGGTTCAAAAAATAAATAAATTGGCACTGGGTTGGGTCAGACTCAGGTCTATTTTTCTCGGCTTTGTCTCAGTTCGGGTCTTTCTTTAAAAAAAATTATTTTAGCATGTCGGGTTCGGGTAAAAGTGATTTGGGTCATTTCAGGTCAGGTACATTTCTTTGGACCCGAGAAGACCTCTAGTGTAAACGTGGATCTTTTTGGCAGCATTGATGTGGGTACGTAAAATTTTTCTAAATTGCAAAGAAAAATTGTTTCCATTTTTACTACATCATTGTTGAGTAAACAGCCTAAATGAAAGAAATAATGGCATTTGATATCCACCCTCATTTTAAAGGGGACATATCATTAAAATCTGCATTTTTCCATGTTTAAAGGGATAGTTCGGCCAAAAACGATATTAAACCCATGATTTACTCACCCCCAAGCTGTCCGAGTTGCATATGTCCATCGTTTTTCAGACAAACACATTTTCGGATATTTTAGAAAATATTTTAGATCTTTCGTTTGATTAAATGTAATGTTACGGGGTCCAGCAATAGTCCACGACTTTCAAGTCCAAAAAAAGTGCGTCCATCCTTCACAAATTAAATCCAAACGGCTCCAGGATGATAAACAAAGGTCTTCTGTGGGTAATCCGTGCGGTGTTGTTGTAGAAATATCCATATTTAAAATGTTATTAACGTTATAAACTACCTTCCGGTAGCGCCGCCATCTTAGACTCAGGAGAGAGTATTAGCGTAGTGTACGCACTTTTCTTAGTGACGTATGACAAATTCGGAGGGCGGGGGACAGAGCAGCAGCAGAGAAACTCTGTACGCTGCGTAAGCTCTCATCCTGAATGCGCATCACTCTAAGATGGCGGCGCTACCGGAAGGTAGTTTATAACGTTAATAACATTTTAAATATGGATATTTCTACAACAACACCGCACGGATTACCCACAGAAGACCTTTGTTTATCATCCTGGAGCCGTTTGGATTTAATTTGTGAAGGATGGACGCACTTTTTTTGGACTTGAAGGTCGTGGACTATGGCTGGACCCCGTAACATTACATTTAATCAAACGAAAGATCTAAAATATTTTCTAAAATATCCGAAAATGTGTTTGTCTGAAAAACGATGGACATATGCAACTCGGACAGCTTGGGGGTGAGTAAATCATGGGTTTAATATCGTTTTTGGCCGAACTATCCCTTTAAGTGCTATAACTGGGACCCCAGTGCTTCTATTAACATAGAAAATGTGAAAAAGAACAACCTAGTAACTTAGTTTTGGTAAACCATTCTCTGCAAACATGCGAAAAAATAGATAATTGAAATTTGTCTCCCCCTGTGATGTCAGAAGGGGACCACCCCTTAATCTGCACTATTCAACCACGGCACTGCTATTTAGTGCAGAGATCAGCTCATTTGCATTTTAAAGGACACACCCAAAACCTGCACATTTTTTCTCACACCTATTAAGTGTCAATTTTAACATGCTATAATAAATTATCTGTGGGGTATTTTGAGCTAAAACTTGACATACGTACTCTGGGAACACCAAAGATTTGTTTAACATCTTTAAAAGTCTTGTGAAATGTCCCCTTTAACAGCACGGCAATGAAAGAAAACTTGTGTTACCTGCACATGATGTTGCGCAGTTTCTCCAAGTTAGCAGGTGTGAAGTAGCAGTAATTTCGGTCACAGCGCTGAACATCTTTATCTATTCGATGCAGGTTAAGAGTGTACATGTCCAAAAGCTCTTGCTGCAATTCATAAACAGATTTAGATTACAGGTATCCAATTTAACGTACCTGAACTATATTCATATCAAAATACAAATTGAAAATGTGCTTACAGAATATGTGGTCCCTACTGAGGAAACTGGAGATGTAACTTCCATCTTTTCTGTGTTCACTGCGAGCGAATCAAATTGTGGACAGAGATTCTCCATCACTAGTTCCTCAGACAGGATAGAGTCTGGATCTTCAAGGCCGGCCTTACCATGAACTTCCTCTAGCCTGAGCTCCAGTAATGGCACCGCAGTCTGCTCATTGGTCTTGCTCTTCCTGTCCCAAACCATGCAAACCTTGGCTGTAGGAATATCCTCCATTTCAATGGCAGTGGGTGACTCATCCGAATCGGCTGCGGCTTGAGCGTCGCTCATCTCGCTCGTGCTGAAAGCTTCATGCACCAGTGGGACGATGGTCTCTTCTACCCTTGGGGCATTTCTCTGCATGTCTTTGTTTGTGGTCATATTTTTAACAACCTTCTCATTTGTCTGTTCTGCAGTAAAGCTTGTTGGACATTCAGATTTTCTGGTGGACTTTAATGAATCAGCTTTTATACTACCTGAGGCTTCCTTGGTTTTCACAGTCTTCTGTGTTGTCTCAACTCCTACCTGATTCTTATCTATCTTTGGTTCTGTTTCATTTTCTGAAGTCAAAGTTCTCTCAATAGAGCCACCCACTTCCATTTTGGTCACGTTGTTGTGATCTTCAGCCTGACTGGGGATGGTCGGGCTCTGAAGCGGTGGCCGCAAGGCTTTGAGGTTCGGCTCATGTATCCCACTGTCCTCTGTGCTCAAGGAGTCTGATTGACCAGACGTAACTGAGAAGTTTCTGGAAGAGGGGTGACCAGAGTCTGGAGAACTGGTGATGTTCTGGGATTCATTTGAGAATTTAGGTACTTGTTTGACGCTATCGCTCTTGGGCTCCGTTTCGATCTGGTCGACCTCTTCGACAGACTCAAAGACCTGAAAGATCAAGCCAAAGGGAAGCAGACTACTCCAGGGGAAGGGGTTTTGGGAAGTGAAGAACTACCATGAAAGAGCGTGAGGTGACGGGCATTAGTGAAGGACGGACGTTTGTATCGGATGCGATATGAATTAAAACGAAGAGCAGTTTACCTGAGTGCTGCTGCTGGAGTCACTCTGCAGCCTGGAATCTCTTTGTCTGCCTGAACTGCAACTCTGTGAGGACTTAAACACATAAACAACACATCATATGTTAATTTGTACAGTCAACAGCAAACTCCTCAGTGTGCTATATAGTATATACACTGCCCATTAACAATTTAGGGTCACTTAACTGAAATGTTTTTTTTATACATGTAGGAAAATGCTTAAAGGCGTTATATGTAGATTCTCACCACTAGAGTTCACTAAAATGAAACATGGCCAACATATAGATTTAATTTATTACAAAACTAATGCTTTATTAATATATTTTATTTCACATGATTTAGACCAAAAATAATGAAAAAATGCAGCCAATAAGAGCCCAGAACAGATGGGTACTCATTCAATACTGTTTAACTCTTTCCCCACCAGCGTTTCTAAAAATAGTTGCCAGCCCCAGCATTTTTCATGATTTTCAAAAAAATGTAATGCCTTCCAGAAAATGTTCTTCTTTGAATATATAAACATACAGGATATCAAATGAAAGAACAGACCCTCTGCTATCAAACAAATAAAACTGAGATAATTCCATTTTTATGAAGGACTTTTGATAGAGATCAGATTCAGAGTGATCCTCAAAACATACACGGACATACAGATGCTGTCCTAGGGTGCCCTAGGGTAATACTTCCGCGTTTTATAAGTTGATAATAGCGGTATTACGGATTGCCGGAATACTCGTCATTGGCAGGGAAGGGTTTTCTCTTAATTGACGTGAGAACACATCAATGGCGGGAAAAGGGTTAAAAATCATGTAAGGGTGATACATTAAAGAGTAAATAAACTCTTAACCAACTTTTTATAGTTAATGATCTGTAAGAATGGGGCTGTGCTGTTCATTGATTTGAGTAACTTTTTTGTCATTTGGGTATAAAGTGTTTCAATGCTACAACATATGTTGTGAAAACGTCTAAGTGCTGACCTCTTCAAGTTGAACGGTGGCTACTGCAGTTACATTTTCCTATTGAATGTTGCGGTACCACGTGACTTAAGTGGTACGACCCTACGTAAGCAATTTGAAGCTCACCACGCCCTTGTTACGATCTCCCCACACCCTTGGTACGAGCTCAGTTCGTCCCCTCAATCTCCGTTGGGGTCTGCCCACTTTTCTTGCATTTTTCAAATATTGCCAATGGGTGGAGTCAGGCTCTGAACAGGGGTTAAAGGAATATTCAATTTTCTTAAAAGAAAAATCCAGGTAATTTACTCACCACCATGTCATCCAAAATGTTGATGTCTTTCTTTGTTCAGTCCAGTAGAAATTATGTTTTTCTCATTTTAATGGACTTTAATGGACACCAACAATTAATACTTAACTCAACACTTTTTTTTTCAACGGAGTTTCAAAGGACTATAAACGATCCCAAACGAGGCATAAGGGTCTTATCTAGCGAAACGATTGTCATTTTTGACAAGAAAAATAAAAAATATGGTCTTTTAAACCACAACTTTTCTTCTAGGTAGGTCCAGCGCGACCTAACGTAAATGCGTAGTGACGTAGGGAGGTCACGTGTTACATATATACAACGCACATTTGCAGACCATTGTAAACAATAAACTGACACAAAAACATTAATTAGTATCAGTTGACATACAACAACGTAGGAACGGTCCTCTTTCAACACACTTGTAAACACTGGGGCGGAGTTTCGCGTTTGTCCTCTGTAACCTCTTGACGTCATGACGTATTGCGTGGGGTCACGCTGGCGCATCACGACCAGATCTAGACGAGAAGTGTATATTTGTTATTTTTATTGTCAAAAATGACAATCGTTTCGCTAGATAAGACCCTTATGCCTCGTTTGGGATTGTTTATAGTCCTTTGAAACTCCGTTGAAAAAAAACTGTTAAGTGTTGAGTTAAGTATTAATTGTTGGTGTCTATTAAAGTCCATTAAAATGAGAAAAATCCTGTAATGTTTTCCTCAAAAAACATAATTTCTTCTCGACTGAACCAAAAAAGACATCAACATTTTGGATGACATGGTGGTGAGTAAATTATCTGGATTTTTCTTTTAAGAAAATTGAATATTCCTTTAAGTTACGCTTTAAAAAGTAAGTGAAGTGAAGTAAGTGAACCCAAACTTTTTACTGGTAGAATAAAGTATGAGGAGCTCCGATGAGGAGCCACTAAACACCACCTCAAAAATTAGATACTGATATTAACCGAATCCTCTCTATATGTATTATCTGTTCATAAAATACTTAACGCTTTAAATCCGCTTAATTCCAGCCTACAGTTTTTTTTTGCAGAATAATTTACAAGAAAACATGTCAGAGACACCTAGGGGCGGATTCCCAGACAGGGATTAGACTAGTCCTAGACTAAAAAAAATGTAAGAACTGTCCAAACTGAAAACAACTTGCACTGACATATCATTAAATACACTAATGCCCTTTGTTTTGCCTTAAAATGCACACAAGTAATGTTTTAAGTAAGGCATGTTTGTTAAAACTAGTTATATTTCCTAATTAAACCAAGGCCTAGTCCTGGCTTAAGCTAATCCCTTTTCGGGAAACCACCCCTTAGGGTTTTGCATCAAATCATTTACTTACCTCATTACTGATAGTGGAGTCTCTGTGCATTATTCTGTGTGTGGTGCTGTCCATACTTGCACCAGAGGAACACTTGGCTAAAGCCACGGCGTGCTGTTCTTTCTCTCTTTGCCTAACAATGGCCTCACACCCCAGCCATTCGCTCATTGTCTGCTCGTAACACGCTCGCATTTGCTCATCCACCTGTGAAGGTCAGCGTTTTGGCCGACAAAAAGATAAGGTTATCTTAAAATGGAAGCCATTTGATAAAAACAGCAAAAGAGCTTTGCTTTACAGACCATCTGAAATCCAATTAACCTTAAACTATTGATGTAAGTCAAGCCAACTGTGTTTGCCATATTCCTCTAATCCTTTGCAATCATTAAAAATCTTACAATGTGTTTTAAAGAAAATGAGTCGAACCTCTTTCCTCTCTGCCTCAGACATTCCAAATTGGTAATGACCCAGCAGGAAGGGCCAGACCTCCTTGCGTAAAGAGGGTTCAACTCCACCGAAATAAACAAGGCGTAGAATCTCCGTCTCCTCACAGGTCTGAAAATGACAAAGCAAGAGAAGGAAAACTGCAGAAATGTACCCAGAGGTTTCTGTCCATAATCTCTGAGAATATGATATCCGAATATACTCATATGTCATAAACACACTTTTGACCGTTTTATTGCATTTTTCAGCCAACATACATACTGTACATGTGTAAGTGTAAACAAGATTTGCCTGATCTGCATTGATCCATCTGGTGAAATCATAATTTGTTTTCACCTTTCAGAATAAAACAGTGTCCTATTTTAAGTCACCGCTCTGCCATGGAGTCTCCAAGCATTACTCATCCAAACATATTGTTTATGCAGTGCTACCGAGGGAGATCTGATTAGGGACAAATGAATATAAATGAGTGTCTGGCAAGACGCTCATTTAAATGTGCCTTGGCGGAACAGGCTTGTTTGTAAGTGTGCGTGTCTGTGTGTGTGTTTGCATGCTTACCCTGCAGTCTTGAAGGAACTTCAGCCAAACTTCAGTCGTAAGGCCTTCGTAAGCATCACTGGGCACATTTGGCTCCACAATCGTGTGATTGACAAGGCCAGACAGGTGAGTGCGTACCGTGGACAGGTGACGACAGTACGCCAGCCCTGACAGTGCAGTGGGAAAATTGAATTGAGTGTGGTTGACTGAGTACGACACATTTGGCTCATAAATAAATTCAATATTTGGGGTAACAATATAAATATGAAAAGCGGATACAAACATCCATAGAAAGCCCGAGAGATGATTTGGGACTTCATGTTGTCGCATAGCAACTTCAGAGGGGCTCTGTGGATGAGATAATGGTTTCCCATAAATTTAAATAATTTAAAGAAGGAATAAAGTCTAATTCTGCGTTTACACCAGCCGCGTTTGAGGTGTCAAAATCGCGTTTACCGTGTTTAGTTTGCCGCTTGAACATTTTGAATGCATTCGTGAAGTAGGCGTGCAGAAAAAGCAAGCATTTGAAGCGTGTCAGAGGCGAAATCCGCTTCTTGTGGGAGGGGCAAGTGCTATGCGGTTGTTTGTTTGCAGGTTGGCTGATGTTGATCGTGCATTTATCGCGAGAGTTACTGGTTTGTATTTGGTAACCTTACTATAGGTGGAAAATAGTTTAAAAAACGGCGGGAATGCCACGGGTCGATAAACGTCACGTGACTAAAAAGTGAAATTTGTGTTTACAACTTACCAGGTTGCCCAATGTCCTCACTGACACTCTTCCAAGTGAGGTCCTTTTTATTCCTGTCTCTATAGAAATAAGAACGAGTGTCGTATAGCTCAGAGTGACTGCTCACGGACAATATCAAGCGTTCCTCCGTGTTGAATGAGTGACTCTGGACCGGGCTGCTGCCACAGTTAAAAGTTCAAATTTTTTCAACTTGGGCGTCAGCCGTAAATTCGCGCCAAACGCAAAATGCACAAAAAGCACCATTCGCGCGTACCGCCGCAGACGATCAATTCGCGCCATTTGCGCGAACTAGACTCGCGAATGAGGCGTTTAGCGCGGCACGTTAGATGCGTTTTTGCCTCATTCACGAGTCTAGTTCGAGACCTCCAGACGCGCGTCAACGCGTCTTCACATTGACCTAACATTGAAATCACTCGCACTTGACGCCTCTACCACGGCTGGTGTAAACGCAGCATTAGAGAACCTATTTTTTTATCAATTCCAATTAAAAAAAGTATAATTTCAGTTTTAATGATGGGTTGGCTGCACAATGTTGCATTTTCTCAAAAATTGTACCTCTCATGGTTGCAGCCATTGGGTGGTCCTCCATCAGAAAAACTACTTTGCGAGCAGGAAGAACACGATGATTTCCTTGGTGTGGGATGCCACATGTTTGCTCCCTGATCTATCAATTCTGGTGCTACTGTCACACATACAAACATATTGACTTTGATTATTTTGGTTACCAAACGAAACATAAGTAGCCACAAGCAGAACCCATGATTAGACCCAACTAATCTAAATAGAAAACATTGTAGTACCATTCCTGTATGGATAATATATCCATTGGATATAATAAAAAAAATGATAAAATCATATCTTGTCATAAACCATTTGGTACTTCTGCTACATATTTGTGTCCATATAGCAAAGATGAATTTAAACGTGTTAAAGACACTTGAACACACTTAACTGGCCACCAATTATCCAAGTGTCAGGAAGGCAACTCGTAGACAAAGCAAAGAAACTCACACTTAAAGACCTAAGGCAATAAAACAGGCGCTAAAACAATCAAGAAGATGGTGCGATAGACAGATACACGAGTGCGAGAATGAGAGATGACAAGGAGAATTACAGTTGGGCTTTGGGGAGGATGCAGACTCTCCCGGGCAGCTACAGTAGCGCTTTGACATCACCAAGGTCTGGCATTTAGGAGGCGGCTGCCCCCTTGAGTTCAGGGAAAGAGAGTGAGTCATGAGGGCAGTACCCAGGGACAGCTGAGAGGACTGGGTAACAGTGACTGTAACGAATCAGTCAGAATAACCCGGTAAAACCACATATGAACAATATGTGGGATATTTATGTTGGTAAGTGTAAATGGTTAAACAAAAATAAACAGCAATACTTTAATGGACATGTTTTGGCCTTAATTCAAACAAAGCTACTGATACCACAATAAAAATCATTCATTAGCTTCTGAGTCTTACCAAATTCTGATTGGCTGTTTGGGAACACAATGCGGAAGACATAATCCGTTGCCTCGTCCTCTTCTTTGTCTGAGGCAGAATCTGAAGATCCCTGTGTACATCTCTTCTTTAGTTTAGGAAATACTTTGCCCTGGAACAAGACAAGCAGAACATCAATCTATTATACCGTGACTGCAACAGAAAGGGTTGTCACAGTCTAGAGCATAATTAGACACAATTAATTATTTACCATGTTTTTACCACACAAGTTTTGATACGATTCAATGCAATGCAAATTTATTTATATAGCACTTTTTTATAATGTAGCATTGTTCCAAAGTAGCTTTACATAAATGAAGAAACCACAGAAAACGGCAAAATCATATGGAAAATATATGGAATCATTGCAGATTTTATTGTGTTTTGGGGTGGCCCTTTCAGAAACTGAATGAACGGCAATAAAAACCTCATTGAATGAATTAAAGCAACACTGTGTAGTTTTTCAACCTTTAAATAATGTCTCTAAAATTATTTCAGTGATAGAACAACTCTTAACTGGACAAATTTTACTGTTGCTGCAACCTGAGCAGCCTCCTAGCTGCTACAAGCACACTCTGAAAGTCGAGGTGGAGGGTAGAGCACACAGCCCCGCCCCTCCCCCTGCCTCCAGAAGAGTGTCTGATACCAGGCACTGTTGCACTTTTCAACCACATGGGGGAGCCGTAAGTCAATTTTACATGGAAACTACATAGTGTTGCTTTAAATACACATATATCATAAACAGATCCAATATTATTAGAGATTTTTTTACAACAGTGTTGCAAAAAAAGTAAAAATGTAAGACATAACCTGGCTTTGTCTGCATAAAAGAAAGTCTTATCAAAAGAAAGCCATTTTTCATTATTTGAAGTAGGGCTGCACGATAACAGTTGTTTTGCTCAAACTTATGATCACGGTTAAAATCACGGTTAACTTCTCAGTCCCTCCAAAAAAACGTGATTATGCGATCGCATGATTAAACGCATAATCAGCCAAAGTCTGCATATTTATATCATTGTATTGCATATTTATTATTTTTTCAAATACGCCGCACTTTCGCAGCATAAATTGCAGATTTCCGTGCACAAAACATGCGGGGCTTGCATGATTTCATAATCCCCACATTTTCGTAGCAAAAATATCATATCTTTTATCAGTGAAAGTGTGTGTCACTGTGCATCATGAGACATTGCGCAGTACAAGCGCAGCATTGTACTTCTTGAGTCTATTCAGTAAGGAGCGTTTTGATTGGTGGATCAAGAGCTCAACGTAATTGGCTAAAGAGAACATCCTCAAAAAAATGATATTTATGAATCTTGACATGACAGGACGGTCTCAAAAATACCACACACAAATTCAAAGCAATCCACTTGCGTGTGACAATTTGTAAATGCAAATTCAGGGATACATAAATACATGTGACATCATTCATAAATGTGTGACAGAAATAAATTCAAGAATTTAAAATATACACATTTGTGAAAACAGTTTACATTTATTTAGGTTTTATTCATTTTGTGAGCATTTGGACACATATTTAGGATTTTACTTATGAATTTATGAATTGTTTTTTGAATTTACGAAACTGATTTTAAAAATGTAAATTGTGCTGTGTATTTATAAATTGTGTTTTGTAAATGTATTAATAATGAGATCCATTTGGCTCCATATTGAAAAGCTGCAATAGCTGCAAACAGTTTTTGCAAGTTCCCACAGTTTTGCAAGTTCCTGCAATTTTTGCAAGTTCCCGCAATTTCATCGCATAACATTACATAAAAATCCCGCATATTCCATCGCACTTTTTATAAAAACGTGCCGCAAGATCAAGGATTTTTGCCCGCAACAATCACAATATATAATCAAATTAGAATTTAACTTTTCAACATTTTTAGATTAAATTTTTTGCTATTTCCTCGTGTCTTTGCGAGCAAGGCGAATAAGGCATTGCATTTAACAATGTATACGTTATTGTTGTCGTGGATGGTCGGAGATTTTTGGTGGTTGCGATTTGTGTCTTCAGCTTTTCAAACTCTTGATATTGGGCATTTGGACAGAAAAGGAGCACAATTTGCACAAGTCTTGTAACTTAACTGATCAACATCACTTTCCTGGAATCCTAAATATCCAAACAATGTAGTATGACCTCTTCTTGAAAACTAACGCATTTCTGCACTTTCTTCTTGTTGCTCTGCCATTATGTTCATTCAAGATGAATGACTGTAAATCTCGTGATGCCAACGTACTTCTACCATAACAAAGACACGCTTGCAATTTAGACGCTGCCACGTCAGATGCTGTCCGTCATCCATTCTGTATACTCTGACTCCGCCCATAACAACAAACAAACAAAATGCTTGATTCTAGACAGTCTGTTTTGTGCTTGGTCTTTACACATTAATCACAACGATTTTCATTATTTCATTGTGGGGCGCACATATCGTTATGATAAAAATACAATTAACCGAGCAGCCCTAATTTGAAGTGTATTTGTCCGTTCATGCGTGCATGCAGAAAGCCATTTCTGACAGTATGCAAATATCTTACAGCTTCATGTTGCTTTTAATAACACTTCTAATATCTCATCTGTATTTTATTATTTATTCATGTTTCTTTGTTTCTCAAATATTTAAATAACTTTAAATAAACAAGCAGTCTTTGCTACTCAGTAAATGAGTGGATATATCAATGCTCTGCATCATGATTTAAACAATACAGCAAAATCTTGACCAGTTGAGAGATTATCATCCTTATATGTATATCTCCCAGCCTTCTTATATTCTCTTAAACTGCCACCTTAACAGCATTATATTTTTGCCACTGCAGAACAAATCACATTTCTTGAGCCTTACTTGGTAACCCAGCTTGTAAAACAATAACCACGGGTCTCCAGAATAAATTAGCAAGCAGAAAATTAACTTCTGTCTGTCTAAATGCCAGTTTACAGGAACCAGCTTACATTAAAAATGGCAGCTTGAGAGATTTTAATATGAGTAAGAGGTTCTGTTGAGAGTTTACCATCGAGAGACGCAGATGGCATATTAGGGGAGAGAGCAGAAGCCGTGGACTTTTGAGCTGGACCTTAACCTTTTCAGCCTCAATTACAATATCCACCTTAAATGTGTGCTATGCCTTCCGACAGCTCATTCATCTGCCCCCATGAAGCCAGACAAAGCAAACTGTGAGTTTAGCATCATCTACAGCAGTGGTTCTCAAACTGGGGTCCGGGGCCCCCAGGGGGGCCGCAAGATGGTGCCAGGGGGGCCCCAGTTTTATGACGTTTTTATAAAATAAACTACTTTGTATAATTTCATGTTTTGTTTAATTAAAATGTAAAGTTTTAGAACTGTTTTTGTCATAAATTTTTTTTGGGGGGCCGCGAAGGAATGCACTTTACACAAAGGGGGTCGCACGCTGAAAAGTTTGAGAACCACTGATCTACAGAACCCACAGACACAGGTGACACCAATCTCTAAAGTCTAATGTCATTTTTAAGTAAAAACCTGAATAAAGGCACCTGAACATAAAGAGGTAAATGAATCATGGACAAGCTACACTGTAAACCCAAACAGTACAATGTACTCATTTAAAATAAGTGAATTTTACTCAAACCATTGAAAAAAGTGTATTCATCTAAAAAGTGCTTTGTGTTCAAAGACTTTACCGCTTTGAGTTCCACAAACTCAAATACAATGAGTCAAAAAAATTGCAAACTCAAAAATTGTATTTATAACTTCCAAACGGAGTCAATACAACAGCCTCATTTGAACAAACACTGCAAAAATTACAAACTTTTGGTGGTTGTGATGAGGTTTATGGCATTCAATCTAACAGTTAAGCTAAGAAAGAGTCTGGCGCTGCAAATTTACTTTAAATTTAAAAATTTACGTTAAATTTTACGTTAAATCAACACGATTGGTTAAGGAGAATTTCCCGTTCCCAGCATGCTTTGCATGAACCTGCATTACGAGAGCATTTTTTGAAAATAAGTGATATTTTATGTGGTTTTCAGTAAAGAGAAAGACTCAATGGTGTTAAACATTAATTTATAGGGATGCTCCGATTGATCGGCCGTAGATCGGTATCGGCCGATCATCTCATTAAATGACTCGTTTGGTACTCGCTAAATTTGCACATCTTATGAACCGATCTATCCGTTTACTTTTTTCATCATATGGGCTCCTGAATGCGGGTGCAATTTGAGACCATTTTTAAGCAGTGCGAGCATTTTAACAACCTGTTGTTCATATGTGACCTGCAAATTTGCCTACAGAGATATGTGTATTTTCTATAAGGAAGCGCTCCGGTTCTAACATGCAAAGTGACGTGTCTTTACATCCCCATCAAACAGCGGTTACAACACACATCTATCGCTGACATTGCATCTTCATGCCGAAAGTTTAGTATTTGCATGCATTTTAAAGTTTTGACAGTTTCATTTTACCTTGTAGCTGCTCTTAAAGCTACAGTAACCTAATTCATTTGTCAATAATATTAAAGAGAAAATCACTCTCTTCTCACAACTGAAGAACTGTTTTACATTATAAGAATGCATCTATATTTAATTCATACACTGAAGACTCTACAGTGTTTAACTTTCATTACTTTTAACAGGCATAAGCCTTTTAATAGACGTATTTTGTAGAATGAATATTTGTTGGGCTTATTTATTTATTTAATTTAGTTGAACAATAATATACCTGATTAAATAATATAACAAAGGCAAAATCTGTGCTATTTCTTTTTTCCAGAAAAAGGTTAACAGTTACAGTTACAGTACAGTTACATCAAAAAGCTTACATATTAGCTTGAAGAATCAGTATCAGGCATTAGTATCGGCCGATCATGACGACACGAAATCGGTACTTGGTATCGGCTGCAAAAATTCTGAAAGGAGCATCCCTATTCATTTATGTTGATGATTTAGAAGAGTTTGCTTTTTTTTAGTTTTGTGGTTATCATTGTTTAGAAGTGTAGTGCCTGTGCTTAGGCTGTAAGCCAGATATGTGTTGCTTCATCATATAAACAATAACTGTGTGAACTCAATGCCAGCACTGAGCTCAGTTTCTTCACACTTACATACACATGAATCACACTGTCTGTTTCTGTGATTTGTAAACAAAAAATTAATGGTAAACACTAGGGGAGAACGGGGCGAAAGTAACAAAGCGATTTTCTCAGAGCCCTGACTACATTTGCGTTTCAAACTATGACAGCATCTTTAGCACGGAACCCTTGACAGAGCTGACACATATCGCATTATTTCGTCACTGTTTTGCACGTGTAGGTCCAGAAAGCTGATTTCAACCATCATAAGTAAATTATTAAAGCAGTCATTTATTTCTTATAACGAGCTGTGTTTCTCACTGTGTTTGTTACATTACTAACTGATCTACAGGTTATTCAGTGCTGTAAGACATCCTGAGTTTGCCTTCTCAGAGTTTTTCAAAATAAAAGTAAATCGGGTTTAAATGTGAGGAGTTCCTGTTAAGACAAATGTAACACTTGTTACTTTTGTCCCGCTCGCTAAAACTGTTGCATTAAGTTGAAAATGTATTTTATTCTAATTTAATTTTCACAGTGTTAATATTGTTCAAATGTGTTATTCTGAACAATTCAAGTCGTACTATCGGGTTGCATTTGAAACATTTGATGAGACTGAAACTTAAAGGTGCAGTGTGTAATTTTTAGAAGGATCTCTTGACAGAAATGCAAAATAATTTACAAAACTATATTATCAGGGGTGTATAAAGACCTTTCATAATGAACCGTAATGTGTTTATTACCTTAGAATGAGAAGTTTTTATCTACATACACCGAGGGTCTCCTTACATGGAAGTCGCCATTTTGTGCCACCATTTTTCTACAGAAGCCCTTAATGGACAAACTTTTTAACTAAGTTGTCTCCGACTATGACATGTTTGTCTGGTGGTGGCTACTGTAGCTTCTCTATGTGTTTTAAAAGTGAGGGGTGAGCAGTGGCTTTAGCATTTCGTAACCTCACCACTAGATGTCGCTAAAATTTTCACACTGCACCTTTAAAATGAAAATGTAATTTCATTATTTAATGATAAATGACAAACTATGTTTGCAGTTACATATAAACAAGGTCATAATCATGTATATTTACTAAAAACAAGTGTTACACAAAAAATCTATCATGTTTTGTTGTGTTACTTTGACCCACCTGTGTGTCACTTTGTCCCAGCTGACAGGGTCAAAAGTAACAATTCACCACTTATGTTAAAAGTGAAATTATACTAAAGTACTTTTACAATGGTTTAAAATTCCACGTGGTATTGCTAGACCACACTTGTGAGTTATAGACCACAGGAAAAATATCTCTCTTTCGAAAAAAAACATTATCTTTTAAAATTTCACTTTCGCCCCTGCTCAGTCTTCCCTACTTATAGGAAAACAGCAGTTGTAAGTATAGTGTAAATAATAAATACAATGAAATATAAACTTTTACATTTGGGTTAATTTATAAATATTATTTACTTAAAAAATTGTTAGTTTACTTAGGTAATCTGTTTTGAGTACTCTGAACTTGTCGGGATTTACAGTGCATCACTTACGCTCTAAGCGAATCTGTGTGACGTCACTTTTTGTTGATGTTTGAACTGTTTTCAAACGAACAGTGCGTAGCTAACTCCTCCGCCTCCCCCTCCCTTCCGTGCTTTCATGAACGTGCCCAACCCCCACCCTCAAATCCTTCTTATCATTTATTGGCTGGAACACTTTGTTATGGTTTCTGTTTGTAGGTTTGGCCACTTTGTTTTTATTGCAGTTTGTGGAGCCTGGGCTGTCTTCAGAGATTGCGTTTTTTACAGTTTGATCAGCGGACAGGCAGCAAGCAGATAGTGAGGAGATGTTTGCTGTATGTAACAAAAAATGTTCTATGGTCTAAAACACGTGAATTCACTTAGAGCACCTTTAAGGAGAGTTTGTGCCTTTAGAGAGAAAGAAAATAAACCCATGGAGGAGTTGAATGTTGTAATAAAAACAAAATAAGTCCCCAGTATTGATTAGACTCTTAGGAAAAAAAATAGAACAACAGACGGGAAATTTACTCCCCTATTTATTTGTTTGTTTCTTTCCTCCCTTTTAGACAAACAATCTACATTCATCCAATGAACCACACAAATTCAACTTAAACTTCAGACTGCTTTCCTTTACCATCAAACTGACAGGCCACAAACTAGGGGGTTTTTAAAGGTCTCCTGATAACCTGTAAGACCTGCTTTTTATAATTTGCCCAACCTCATTTGTGATGCTGGACCACAAAACAAGTCAAAAGGGTCCATTTGTTGAATAGATCAATACATTATACAGCATCTGAAAGTTACATAAATACACTCAATTGATGTATGGTTTGTTAGGATAGGACTAATTTGGCCGAGATACAACTATCTGAAAATCTGGAATCTAAGACTGCAAAAAATGTAAATATTGAGAAAATTGTATCCTTACATTTTTTTTAAACATATTTACCGTAGTAAATGTACAAAATATCTTCAAGAGAAAGTTTAGAAATAAAACATACCTTTAAAAATAGGTAGGTACAGTGGGGCAAAAAAGTATTTAGTCAGCCACCAATTGCTCAAGCCCTCACACCTAAAAAGATGAGAGAGGCCTGCAACCCCCCGTCAAAGGTACACGTCAACTATGAGAGACAAAATGAGAAAAAAATCCAAAAAAATCACACTGTCTGATCCTTTCAAGAACCCATTTGCAAACCATGGTGAAAAATAAGTATTTGGTCAATAACAAAAGTTTATGTCAATACTTTGTTATATACCCTTTGTTGGCAATGACAGAGATCAAACGTTTTCTGTAAGTCTCCACAAGGTTTTTACACACTGTTGCTGGTAGTTTGGTCCATTCCTCCATGCAGATCTCCTCTAGAGCAGTGATGTTTTAGGGCTGTCGCTGGGCAACTCAGATTTTCAACTCCCTCCAAAGATTTTCTATGGGGTTGAGATCTGGAGACTGGCTAGGCCACTCCAGGACCTTGAAATTATTCTTACGAAACCACTCCTTCTTTGCCCGGGCGGTATGTTTGGGATCACTGCCATACTGAAAGACCCAGCCACGTTTCATCTTCAATGCCCTTGCTGACGAAAGGAGGTTTTGAGTCAAAATCTCACGATACATGGCCCCATTCATTCTTTCCTTAACTCGGATCAGTCGTCCTGGTCCCTTTGCAGAAAAACAGTCCCAAAGCATGAGGTTTCCACCCCCATGCTTCACAGTAGGTATGGTGTTCTTTGGATGAAACTCAGCATCTTTCTCCTCCAAACACAAGAAGTTGAGTTTCTACAAAAATGTAATGTTTTGGTTTCATCTGACCATATGACATGCTCCCACTCTTCTTCTGGATCATCCATATGCTCTCTAGCAAACTTCAGACGGGTCCGGAGATGTACTGGCTTAAGCAGGTGGACACATCTGGCACTGCAGGAATTGAGTCCCTGGCTGCATAGTGTGTTACTGATGGTAGCCTTTGTTACTTTGGTCCCAGCTCTCTGCAGGTTATTCACTAGGTCCCCCCATGTGGTTTTGGGATTTTTGCTCACCATTCTGGTGATAATTTTACCCTACGGGATGAGATCTTGCGCGGAGCCCCAGATCGAGGGAGATTATCAGTGTTCTTGTATGTCTTACATTTTCTAATAATTGCTCTCACAATTGATTTCTTCACACCAAGCTGCTTACCTATTGCAGATTCAGTCTTCCCAGCCTGGTGCAGGTCTACAATTTTGTTTCTGGTGTCCTTTGACAGCTCTTTGGTCTTGGCCATAGTTGAGTTTGCATTCTGACTGTTTTAGGTTGTGGACAGGTGTCTTTTATACTGCTAACAAGTTCAAACAGGTGCCATTAATACAGGTAACAAGTGGAGGACAGAGGATCCTCTTAAAGAAAAAGTTACAGGTCTGTGAGAGAAAGAAATCTTGCTTTTTTGTTGTTGACCAAATACTTGTTTGCCGCCATGAATTGCAAATAGATTCTTAAAAAATCAGACAATGTGATTTTCTGGATTTTTTTCCTCATTTTGTCTCTCATAGTTGAAGTGTAGCTATGATGAAAATTACAGGCCCCTCTCATCTTTTTAAGTGGGAGAACTTGCACAATTGTGGTTGACTAAATACTTTTTTGCCCCACTGTATGTAAAAGCAAGCTGATTCTAAAATCTGTATATAAAATGTTGTATAAATGTGTACTGTATACTCTATTGCTAACCTTTCCTCTCTGGGACCACAGCGGAGGGTCCAACTGGCCATGAGGGAGCAGACCATTTTCCAGACAGGAGAGGAACTGAAGGAGGTGGCCCCCACGAGGAAAACGAAATGGAGGTCTCTGGATTCCATCTTGACTAACCAGAACCGCTGTCCCACCACAGTCCACTTTAGAGGAAGACATATGAATCAAAAATTTTAGATATGCTAATATATACTATTCAACATTTCGAAAAAAATCGAAAGATCGAAAAAATTCATCAAAGTTGTCCTAATACAAAAACAGGTCTTGGGGTTTTAACTTTTATGAAATGTTTTGATCCACTTCAAATGTTGACTAGTTTATTCTCTATGAAATGATATAAAATACATGACACAGTGTGTACTGAAAGATGTAATGTAATAATTAATCATTCATATTAACAACACATTATAATCTGACTACAGGCCCGCTTTAAATTCTCATCTCGCTGCAAAAGTAATTAAGTTACTGATTAATTCGGTGTATTATTCGTCTTGGGTCTGTGATCTCGTAATTGGATAAATAGGAAAAAGTACTGAGAATATTGGACGAGTAAACCAAAGTGGTTTTACTTTGCCAAAAGATACTTGATACTGATTCATTTTTTACATTCTGCAACTATGTCGAGTCTCTGAATACCCTTAAATCTCTAGATATTACAGAATATCTTAGTATTAGATTAAGGTGGTGTTATATGGGTAGCATTGCTTACTGAAACTGAATTGTCGGAATTATGGACTAATGAAAAATACCAAGCATAGTCTTGGATGTGCTTTTTTACTTATTCCTCAAACTGGTATAATACAGGGTCTTGGATGTAACTTACCCTGCTGGTGACAGTGCAGGTACACAATTTCCTCCAAATGAATAGTCATGGCATAGTCCCAGAACACACTGCAGGTAACAAGTTTAAAGATCTTAGTAAAGTCACCACGGTAAGCATTTACTTCATTGGCCTTTACATGAGGCAACATTGCTTGTTTTTATGAATTAACATTTTCCTTTAGAGATAAAAATTAATCTTCATATTCTCTAGTCTGGAGATTGGAGTCGCTAGTGTGCTTTGTGTGGAAGCACATGGCCTTTGTTTGTTTTCATCAGGCCATGTGATCTTGTGTTTGGACCGCTCTTGTTTCCCTCGTTAATTATCTTGTCATTAGTTTACGCCCAGCACCTGTCTACCCTTGTTACCTCTTTTAGTTATCTCCCTATTTAATGCCCTTCTGTTTGCTGTCCTGTGCCGATTCATTTTTAAAAGTCTACCAGTGTTTAGTAAAGCCTTGTCATAGTCTAGTGATCCTATTGTGTAGGTATTGTCAAGTTTATTGTTTTGTTTTGTTCTGTGTTCTCAGTTATTGTTATATTGCCCTCTCGTGGGTTTTGTTTTTCTGTTTTGTTATTAAATTTTGTGTCCATTAAAGGAATAGTCCATTTTCTTAAAAAAAATCCTGATAATTTACTCACCACCATGTCATCCAAAATTGATGTCTTTCTTTGTTCAGTTGAGAAGAAATTATGTTTTTTGAGGAAAACATTCCAGGACGTGTCTCATTTTAATGGACTTTAATGGACCCCAACACTCAACAGTTTCAATGCAGTTTAAAATTCCAGTTTCAACGCAGCTTCAAAGGACTCTAAACGATCCCAAACGAGGCACAAGGGTCTTATCTAGCGAAAAGATTGTCATTTTTGCAAGAAAAATCTAAAATATGCACTTTTAAACTTCTTGTCTTCCTCCGGTCCTGTGACGTGCCAGCACAACCTCACGTAATTGCGTAATGACGTCGAAAGGTCACGTGTTACATATATGAAACACACAATTGCGGACCATTTTAAACAATAAACTGACACAAAGTCTTTAATTTTTATCATTCGACATACAACAACGTCGGAACGGTCCTCTTTCTCCACACTTGTAAACACTGGGGCGTAGTTTCGATATGTGGCACGTAACAGAACCGGAGGAAGACGAGAAGTTGTGGTTTAAAAGTGCATATTCTTAAATTTTCTTGCCAAAAATGACAATTGTTTCGTTAGCTAAGACCTCGTTTGAGATCTTTTAGAGTCCTTTGAAACTGCAATTTTAAACTGCATTAAAACTATTAAGTGTTGGGGTCCATTAAAATGAGAAAAATCCTGGAATGTTTTCCTCAAAAAACTTAATTTCTTCTTGACTGAACAAAGAAAGACATCAACATTTTGTATGACATGGTGGTGAGTAAATTATCTTGATTTTTTTAAGAAAATTGACTAATCCTTTAAGCCTGCATCTTGGATCTGTCTCTCTCTGGAGAATTCATGTCATATATAGTACAATACAAAGCTGTAATAATACATTATATTAGAATAGACCCCATCCAGTCCACCTCTGAATTATTATTAATTATTATTATGTTTAAATCGGCACTAAACCTACAGCAAACCAACTTTCCAACCAATTCATAATAGATTATTCTGTCTCTGTAATGAAAAAAAAGTGCTTTGAATCCAACCTTCTCTCATAGTCGAGATCTCCCACGGAGCCGTTCATTAGCTGATTTGGCGTCCATTTCAAAGTCATGCTGTCAGCCGTCTGGTGCAGAGAGAGGTATCCTGGGATTGCCTTCATATCGTCCCTCTAACAGCGCCAACAGAAGCCCACATTAACAAACAATAACCAATCTTAATTAAAAAGGCGAATTCAACTAACAAGAATTAAATTTGTGTACTTTTTAGCCTTCCTTCAAAATCAGGGCTCTAACATTTTTTAGAACAAGGACCTTAGCACACACCCCTCCTTTTCGAAACCCATAGTGAAGCTATGGTAGCCACCACAGGACAAATACGCCATCGTCTGAGACAACATAGTAACAAAATTAACTTTAAAGAACAGTTTGTCCGTTTAGAGCTACTGTAGAAACAAAGCGGCACGAAATGGCCACTTCCAACGAAGGGAAATAAATTGTAGATTAAAATGGCTAATTAAAACAATACAGTTAACTTTGTTAGGTCTTTATACATCACTAAAAATACAGTTATGTATATTATATTGCATTTCTATCTAGAGATGCTTCTAAAAATCCCATATTGTATTTTTAGGTGTTTTAAGCCTGGCCTATAACAGTATGTGGAATGTAGGGGTGTGCGGGGCAAAAACTAATGCGGAGTAAGTTGTAACACGGACTGTTTACATTGTTGCACAAGGTTGAGCGTTTTGGAGTTCTACGATCTCCCGCAAATTATTGAAAATGTATAATGTTTTTCCAAAGAGTTATGGATGAAAGAGTGTTTTGGTAGCATGTAAGTACATTTTTTCATCATATGTTTTTTTCGGTTTCTAAGTTGTCTAAGATACCAGATCCAATGCTTTGTCATATTAATCAGTGTCTTGTTGACTAAAACATAGCGTCGTTTTGATATATCTGCTGCTGCTCTTAGCAACTTTTTTGGTGGGCTTGAAAATATCTTGACCCAGCGGGGTTAATTGTAACGCTGTGTTACAACAAACCCCTCAGCAATTACGATTTGAAAACCGCTAACGTTAACGTAATTCTTGCCGTTGTTTTAAATAGGCTACACACGAATGATTGCTGGCTGGCAGCAAAATAAATGTGCCTGTCTTATAAAAAATTGTGTGTCAAATGTATTTTTGTTCATATCTTTAAAATTGATTGAATGAGATTGAATACAATCATAATGAAATGAATGGCTAAAATCAGACTTTGATGCTCATTATCTCAGAATTAGATTTTTGAAATTGTAGTATTCACATACATTTTTTTTGTCATAATTGTGCTGCTTTTCTCACATATTTAGACATTTGTATCCATTCATAATTGAACTATTGTTAGAAAAGGGCTGGATGAATGAATACAGTGTGGATACCTGTCTATTATAGACAGATGTATAAACAATATCCACTTCAAGTATACAGACAAAACAGTATTGAAATATTTGCCTGCAAACTTAATTTTAAACAAGTGTTACAACTAACCCTTTGCCTGTTACACTAACCCCACCTATGGGGTAAGTTGTAACGTTTGCACTTCTGTCACGTTTGGTGTAATTGCCTAAGAATGGTAAGTACTAGAAACAAACTTCAATTGGTCATTTGTAGCAGAGATGTCCACTGGGATCGACCGATATGGATTTTTTAGTGCCGATGCCGATTTTTCTTTCATTAGCCTTAGCAGATGGCCGATACAGGCTGCCGATTTTCTTGAGCCGATATTTGGAGCCGATAGTGCTTTTGCTCACTCAATTTACATCATAAAAATGACACAATGATGATGCCAAATGTTACAAGTCTTAATTTAAAAAGTAACATTTATTGAACTTAAAAAAAACTATATTTAACAAATAGTAAAAACAGGTGAGGGTGCTATAGAACCATGAACTGCGCTCTCCACATTGACGAGGAACTCGTCAGCAAAGGATATTGATTTCTTGCACTTTACTACTACAAATATATATATAGAGATGAGAAATAAAACCCCGCTTTGTCCAGCTATGATCAGCTGTTAGGCCGAGCTTTCAATGTTGTCTAGAAAGGTTGGTTGTTTTTAGTCACATGACCTGCAATCACTTGCGGCTTCCAACACTCGAACACAGCGAACACAGTAGCCACATATCGGCCAATGCCGATACACATAAAACTCGCAAAAAGCGGTCCCATATATCGGCCGTCCGATATATCAGCCGTCCGATATATCGGTCTATCACTAGAGATGTGTGTGTTGCTTGTGTAAAAATATAATTGACAGACCCCTTGTTGAAGACCCTATTTCAAGTCAACCCGATATGACAAAGTATAATACACATTTTTATTTACCGGCTGCACCAGCACGTTGTTTTTCCCGAACAGGAGGGTCGCTCTGTTATTCTGATGAAGAGATTCCACATAATCCCGAGCAGATGGGGACGGAGAGGGTCTTTCATCCATACTACTACTGGAGTGTCTCTTCTGAATCTAAACGCACACACATACAGACAAACTATTCAGAACTCACTTCAGTGACTAATGTCAATATATATGCACCATAACAGATTAATGTACATATTCATCACGGTTATGGTCATACACTGGCCATATGTGCAACAGGTTTAATCTATCTGTCTAAAAGGTGAAAAAATGCATCACCCAGGGGCTGAGTCATTAGACGTTTACTGTGTTTAGATCATCTCCACTTTAATATATCAAAAGGGGCACTCAGGACCAGAAACCCCGCAGTTACAGCTCAGTAGCAAATATCCGTCATGAAATTGCACCAGAAAACAAGCCCTAAGCTTGGTCAGATCTATCTGTTTACGTGACAAAACGAGCAGCATGTTCCCTGCTGTTGTGTGGGTGTTGGAGATGGCCAGAGATAGTGATCAGTCAGGAATCTGACGGCTGCGTTTGCTAATGGAGCTGGGTAATGATGTGAAGCGTGTGAGTGGAGGTTCAGTTTCTCCTCAGATACAGCAGCTGCCCTTTAATACACTGACCACAGGATGACTCTCATGGGCCATAACCCTCTTCAGATGCTTGGGTTTGAAACATCAATGGGCAATCATTCACATGCTTCACACACTTTTTTTATATTATGCATTTTGTCTGCATTATCTATGCAATCAAATCTGGCTTATATATGAGTTTTGATATTTAAATGAGCTTTGATTTAGCAGTGTCATCTACTTTAAATTGACATTAATATGTAAACTATACAAGTCATGTTAAAGGATAAAAAAGAAGGAAGCATAATATTGAGAAACGAGCCTTATTGGTTATGTCACTGCATGTTGTGAATTAAATCTGACAGGAAATTGACTCTCCTCTAAATTGAATCTGCTCTTGACCCCTGACATTTTCTTCAGGCACAGCTTAAAAACATCAAATGCATTCTAAATAGCTTGAACTTCCCATTCAAAATTGCACTTCCATGTCAATGAAATACAAGAGATTTCAATTTTCATCATTTTGTCAAATGGAAAAATATGTTATGAGATTTATCCATGACATAATAAATATCCCTTTGGCTTCACACACCACAGAGCCACAATGTTCACTTTAAACTTGGATGGGAGGAAGTATTTTAACACATTTGACACACATTAATTTCAGTGTTGTCATTGACGTTCAGCTTAATTTAATTTTATGTTCACCAGTCACTTACACAGAGGGCAGGTCTTTTAATAGGAGAGTCTTGTCGGCAGTGGCCGCTGTGAATACGATGCCTTTGAACCAACTCGTCAGCTGAAGGGTCTGTCCAGAAATGATCAGCCGTCTTCATTTTAGTATACTCCAATGCACAAGGACCCACTGATGAAAAAACAAGGTGCACAATGACATTGAAATAAATGTCAAATATGACATTGTGGTCTTAAAGGGATATTTAAGCCCAGAATTATAACACAGTATGTCTGTCCATAAATAACAGAGTAATGGCGGTTTGGAGATTAAGTGGAAATTAAGTAAATGATGTCAGAATTTTATTTTCATTTCTGGGTGAAATATCTATTTAAAGAATTAGAATAATGATAAAAAAGCAACCCTACCTAACAAAGAGGCGAGGATAGGTCCATCCACAGGGTCCATTAGGATAGCTTCTTTTTCATAAAACTTACTGAAACAACATGTAGCTTGAGTAACATAAAGGGACACCACTTTTTTTAAAATATACTTATTTTCCAGCTCCCCTAGAGGCACTACCACTTTTAGCATAGCTTAGCACAATCCATTGAATCTGATTAGACCATTAGCATCGCGCCTAAAAAATAACCAAGGAGTTTCAATGGTTTTCCTATTTAAAACTTGACTCTTCTGTAGTTACATTGTGTACTAAGACTAAGTGGAGTGTCCCTTTAATATAGGTTGGAGAGTTTGATTGTGCTTAATGTAAACTCTTATCTTTACTCTTCACAGTGTCTCCATCCCACCTCTCTCACCTGCTGTTTTCCACCAAGTAGAGCACAATCTTGTCAAGCACCTTCAAGATGAGTGCAGTGTGAATCCACACATGTCTGATAGACTGAGGAGTAAGGTTTGGGGACTTGGACATCTTACGGGTACTCTCACTGTATGACAGAGACTGGCTTCGCCTTAAAGTAAAGAGCAAAGGTTAAAACTAAGTTTTACAATCATGATTTTATTGCAATTCTTATGTACTGTAGATAGGATTAATTCAAACAAACTATCTAACCACTTACCCACCCTTAGGGCGCACTCACATTATCCAAACCAAACCAAACCATGCCCCAGCGCGATTGTCACCCCTCCCTACTCCCCCGGGTGCACGCACTCACACTGTACTTTTTATCGATCCGAGTCCGGGCGCGCTTTCGTCATTAAGATGCGATTGTTTTGAAAAAAGCAGGAAGTAAAGCTCTCTCTTAACACTGGAACCCACCATAATGATACGTCTGTGTTTTTATTCGGAGTCGTTTGGTGCGCGATTACAGACAGCCCTCTCACATGTCATCATATTGCTTAGTTGATCTGTCACGTGCGCAGCTCGTACATTCACATAACCCCACTGCGCGCATCAAAAGGTTTGTATGGAGGCAGATGAGGTGAGTGGTCGAGCAACTGACGTCTTCACCTTTTGAATCGCGCTCAGGCGCTCACACCACAGCCTTCCGCACCTGAGCCCAAGTGACGGCCCCCCTCTGCAACCCGGCCGTGCCGCGATTAACCAATCCGTGCCCGGGCGCGGAACAGAGCGATCACACTTGTCAAACAAACCAGGCTTTGGGGGTCAAACGCGCCCGAGCGCGGTTTGGTTTGGATAGTGTGAGTGCGCCCTTATATTGTTTCAAACCTTCATGCTTTTCTTCATGCTTTTTTAGTACATACGTGGGGTTTTGAACAACACTGGGGTGAGTAAATGCTTAAAATTTTCATTTTTAGCTGAACTAATCTTTTAAAGCTCACGTAACACACGCTGTTTCTGCATTTCTGATGTTAATCTGGAGTACCTATAGAGTAGTATGACATCCTTTATATCTCCGAAGAGTCTTTAGTTTAATCAGATTTATAAAAGAAAGATTAGCTTTACCGAATCTTTCCGATAACGTATGAAAAAGTGAAGAAGGAGGAGTTACTACCGCGAGCGGAGCGAGTACGAGTAATGCAATACTATGCAACACTTATAACTTATGATTCACTACATGTTCGTGTCATTTATATAATATGCACGCGCATATTTACAACATAAGACAGAAGTCTTCTTACCGCATGCAACTCGTGACCCGGCTGGGAAAATCCAGCGCATCAAACACACACGCAAAACTCTGCTGCTACCCCGGATAATAAACTATATCCATTGTTTTCATAAGGCTGGATTTCTTCTCCTTACATCCAAAAACACACTTCATCTTTCGTGCCATTGTTGAGTTTTAAAATTAAACAAAGCTGTTGCGTGATGTGAATGTTTGTAAGTTCTAGCGTCTCCCGCTGATTAACGGGTGGGCGGGGTTTTCCGGGGGAAGTGCCCATATAAAGAAGTGATACGTATAGAAAACCCCTAAAACGTCAGTTGGATCTGTAATCGAAAAAAACTTTCCGAAACTTGTACGAACCCTGGCGAAGTGCATTCAGTACAGAAATACTCTGTAACATGTCCAACTGCTTTTTTGACACTTTGCCTACGTTTAGCATGAGGAAACAACTCTATAACTGTGTTAATAAGTCAGAATGCATGAAATACCATTGAACCCCCCTTTAAACGCTTCTGAAATTCTGTCCACTAGGTGGTACCACTGAGCATATAATTATTGTCTTTCAACATGAATGAATGCAGAAATTCACAGATCTGCTACATCACATTTAAAGGTAAACACCACCATTTTTCAATATTTTACTATGTTCTTACCTCAACTTAGACAAATTAATACATAGCTATCTTTTTTCAATGCGTGCACTTTTAATCTTTGTACAACGCGCGTTGTGAATGTATTAGCATTTAGCCTAGCCCCATTCATTCCTATGGCTCCAAACAGGGATGAATTTAGAAACCACCAAACACTTCCATGTTTTACATATTTAAAGACTGTTACATGAGTAGTTACACGAGTAAGTATGGTGGCACAAAATACAAATTTTGTATGGAGCCATAAGAATGAATGGTGCTAGGCTAAATGCTAACACAATCACAACGCGCTGTACAAAGATTAAAAGTGCACGCATTGAAAAAAAAGATAGGTATGTATTAATTCATCTAAGTTGAGGTAAGAACATATTAAAATATTGAAAAACGGTGTTGTTTTCCTTTAAAGGAACAGTATGTAAGAAATTTTTATCAATTTATCATAAAATGGCCCTGATATGTCACTAGACATTAAGAAATCATTTTCATTTCAAATACTTCTATCACTAACAACAGTGGTCTGGTCAGGATATTGTCATTTAAAAAGTGGAGTTGCAGCCCTCAACTGATGTTTATGTTGTCATTTTGTGTATTGGCCACCAGTTGTGTGATTGCAGTACCAGTTTTAGCCACAAGTTTTGTTATTGCAATACCAGTTTTGGCCACAATCCTACATACTGTTCCTTTAAGGTTGTGTATACGATATAATTGAATATTACTTGAACGGTCTAAAAGTTGTTTTAGCCTCACCTGTTTTCAAAGATCAACTCCAGCTCTTGGGCTTTCCTGCAAAGCTCCTCAGCTGGAGGGAAACTCTTGGCCACTTTAGTGAAGAGCGCTGCTATCTTGTTGCTTCGTAGGAACCCAGCGGCCCTCCGCTTCAAACCGTGAAGGACGCACGCTTCAACAGCAGCTGAACATATTTACACAAAAAAATGGACAATGACACATAAACTGTGAAAATTGATCAAAGCCTTGTAAACAGCATAAAACGCTTTGGAGTATCTGAACAATGTGGATTAAAGACACAATTGCTAAAAAGTAACTACTGAACATAATCTTTTTTATGTACTATTATAGAAATACATACATACATATTAGAGGACGACCGATATGGCTTTTTCTCTGGCCGATGCCGATATTTAGAAATCAGGGCAGCCGATGGCCGATATGTTTGGCCGATTTTCTATATGTACATAATAATCAAAATGTTCTCATCATTAGCAGATATTTTAAATGTAAAAATTTCACTATTTAGGTAAAAGTCAAACGCTTAGGTGCCCGCAGATGCGCCTGCCTATTAATCGGCCTAATTTTGCAGCAAAATCGGCCAAAAATCGGCCAATTAATCGGCTGGCCAATAAATCAGTCGACCTCTAATACATATTCAAGTACATTTTTTGTAAAAACGTTTTTACAAATTATATAAAATAAAATATATATACAGCCATGTTTAGACAATGACCCCAAAATGAGGTTTAGGATATAAGCAGCTCATCGTGCATTTCAAACTTAATACACTGCTACTTAGCTAATAAATATATACAATACTCATTTTTTACTGTATATAATCGTGACCACAAAATGTTGCGACTGAACAAGTGTTTCATGAAGTATTCATGACAGATATTTCCAAGGCAATACAAAAGTGTAAGGGGACAATGTGCTGCAATAGTACACAAATACTGTTTGTAAACGGAGAGACTTTATACGTGGCAGTGCCTGCAAAACTGATATTGAGTCTCTCCCAGGACTAATCTTGTGAATCTGTTTGGAAGGGGTCAGGGGGGTGGGAGACTGCGTAGCCATGGAAACCCTCACTGATGGAGCACTTATTCTCATTGAGAGCTGGGCAGGCCTCTGAAACAAAATCAGCCTCTTGGTTCACTTGTACTTCTGTATTTTTTTAACTCTCCTCTTTTCTTTCAACAGTGTCATGTTTTGCTCTTTTATTGTTGCTTTTTATGAACCTCTCAACGGTTTTTCATCAGTGTCTGTATCTCTGTCCCCACTCACTGCCTCTCTGTCCCCACTCACTGCCTCTGCTCTGGTTATAACCTTATCTTCAATCTTCATTTTTCCAGCAGCGGACTGTCACTTCTATCTCTGTGCAAATCTATAATGTGGTAAACCGAAGCTTGTGGAGAGACTGAGGGTGGTCAGGTTGGTTCACCAATGCAGTGATTCCTATTCCAGTCTTGGAGTAATCCTCAACAGGGCAGTTTGGATGTATCCTCCAATAAACGACCAATTAAACTCATAAGCTTTTTGGTAAAGTACTTTAGAATTAAAAATGGGTGTGCGAATAGGAAAGGTGTTCAAAACGTGTAGTGTTGGGGGTCCTCAGGGAAGAGGGTTGAAAACTCGTTCATCAGTGAGGTTGACTGGTTTCCATAGATGCAACATTGCAAAATGGTTTTAGCATGGTTTAACACATAAGTCTTTAACTTCTTTTAACCCAAGGTCCCCTTAAAGGATAGAAAAGGAAGAGCAGGGACCCCCAGTACATGTAACAAATTAAGACTGGATTTACATTTATACTTATTTATATATATATATATATATATATATATATATATATATATATATATATATATATATATATATATATATATATATATATATATATATATATATATATATATACACATTTATACATTTATATATATATATATATACATACATATATTTTAATGACTATATATATAGTTACCGCCAAAATCAGTATTGAATCAGGTCAGTATTAAAAGTAAATTCTTCATTTTATGTAAAATCCGATATCCGCCATTTTATTCTGTCATATTTTCTTCCTTTTTTCAAACCGCATCAAAAGCCACTCCTCATTCTCTGCAGAATGCAATAAATCTGCTTAACCAATCACAGCGCACCATTCCACACATTGAAAACAATAAGCGACGACGTACCAAGGATGACAGGAGCAATGATGGTGTTCTTATTATGAAACAGTAAGTGTTTTGATTAATGCCATTAATGTTTTGATTTTTAATCAGTGTATACCCCTAGTCAACTAAATAAATATAACATGACAAAGATAAATTCACATTAAAATATTGATTCAATAGATTTAGAGCATTTTGAGAAGAAAAAACTTAATCAGTTTTTATAATAAATCTATAAAAAATTATAAAAAAGAATCAGTTTTTATAATGAATCTTTGAAAATCAAATTATGGATTTGAATTGTTTTATGTTATTATAACCTAAAGATGCTATGTGAAAGTTTGCAACAGAAAATAGTGGTTTTCATCTTGTCACTTTCTTGGTATAGAAAACACATTTTTACCCAAATTAGTCAAAATTGATTTCTTGCATTTTGGAACTAAACTCTTTATTTGGTGGACCCCCAGTAAAACCACCACGGACCCCCAAGGGTCCACTAACCCCCTGTTAAAGACTCATGCATTAACAATATACTTTTGTATATACAGTCTAGGTTATTTTAGAAATATTTTTTCATAAGGATGTGTTTTTCACCCTAATCAATTCTGAGCAATGTACTTTCATACAAACACAACAGGTCCCTTATTCTGATGCTTCTCTTTGACCACATTAATGGATTCATTCGGAAGAGAGAACACAGATAAAATTAGACAGAGCGGTGAATTGAATGCAGAGGATACACAGACCACAAAACAAGTTCAAAGGTTTCATCTCTTATCACACGCAGCAAAAACAAAACAGCTAATGAGGAAGGATGCCATTTTTAAAAATGGAAAATTCTGCTATTTAGCCTGCCCTCTTAATAATTTTAAAACGCATATGGTAGCTATCACAAAACAAACATTGTCGTTTTTAGACAATGTATGGACGAAACGCGCTCTGTATAACAGTTTGTCCATTTTGGGCTACTGTAGAAACAAGGCAGTGACTTCCATGTAAGGAGACTTGCGGTGTACAGTATTCTACGATAATAAAAACAATACAGTTCATTATGTAAGGTCTTTATACACCACTGATTACATCTGTGACGCCATCTTTAACACGGCCATGGCAACCTTTGACAAGTTGGAGAAGAAATATCCTGACTGGTTTGAAGCAGGAATAACCAAACTTGAGCCACCTATCACAGCCAAACGTACAGCTCTGCTAGATTTCAAGCGCTAGCCTTCAGAGAAAGCATTAGCTGCACTCCGGAAGGCCAGAAACGATGCTCAGCTGATTGCCAGGAAATGCGCTAACGATTATTGTCTGAACCGCTGTCAGAGCATTCAGCTCTCTGCAGACTGTGGGAACATCCGCTTCATGTATGAGGGCATGAAGAAAGCATTTCGCCCAAGTACCATCAAGATCGCTCACCTAAAGTCAGCTATGGCGACGTCAACATGGATCAAGGCTGGCAAGAAGAGTGTTCTCCTCGACCACCTCCATAAACTCTTACTTCAGTGTTGGGAGGAGGGAACAGTTCCTCTGGAAATGTGAGATGTAAACATTATTGCGCTCTATAAAAACAAAAGAGACCAGAGGCTGGTCTTCACCCGTGTGTTGCTGAACAGACTACAAGTGCTGGCTAAACGTGTCCATCCAGAGGAGCAGTGCGGCTTCAGATCACAGAGATCAACGATCTACATGATTTTTTAACTGAGACAGCTACAGAAGAAGTGCCAGAAGCAGAGACAGCCACTCTACATCGCCTTCATCGACCTGACCAAGGCCTTCATTGGGGAAAGGCCTCTTCACTCAACTGCACAGGATCGGATGTAGAGTTGTTGTCTCTGCTCCCGGCACTTCTTCTGTAGCTGTCTCAGTGAAAAGGTCATGTTGATCATAGATCTCTGTAATCTGAAGCCACACTGCACCTCTGGATAGACATGTTCACATCCTTCCATGATCAAATAAAAGGTACAGTCCAGTACGATGGCTCATCTTCAGAAACTTTCCCGAAACGAAGCGGTGTAAAGCAAGGCTGCGTCCTTGCCCCGACACTTTTCGGCATCTACTTCTCCCTGCTGCTGCGCCACACCTTTAGTCAGTCAGAAGATGGTGTCTCCATCCTCATAGCAGCCTTTTCAACCTTACACGTCTTCCTGATTATGGAGATGCTATTTGCTGACGATGACGCTCTGACTGCCCATACTGAGGAAGCACTACAGCGTCTGATCAGCAAAACAAACGTCATGGGCCAGGACGTCAGCAGCATTCCCCACATCTTAATCGGCGATTACACCCTTGAGGTAGTGGAGGACTTTACATGTCTTGGCTCCAGTAACCTCTCTCTGGACAATGAGCTGAATACCAAGATAGGCAAGGCATCAATAGCGATGGCCCACCTGACAAAGAGAGTGTGAAATGACAGTATGCTCACCATCAACTCTAAGATGAAAGTGTACCAGGCCATTGTCCTCAGCTCTCTTCTTTACAGCAGTGAGACGTAGACTATGTATACCTGGCAAGAACCCAGACTTAACTCTTTCCATCTGTGCTACCTGAGGAGGATCCTGGGCATCACCTGGCAGGACCGTGTCCCAAACACTAAAGTGCTGGCTCAAGCAAAAACATTCAGCATGCACGCACTCCTCTCACAAAGATGCACGCCTATGCTGACTCCTATGTATGGTGAGCTCGCCTCTGGCACTAGGCCAACAGGCAGACCAGCGCTCCGGTACAAAGACGTCTACAAGTGTGACCTGAAAGCCGGCAGCCTGAATCTTGCAGATTTGGAAGCGATCCTTCTTGGAAGAGATCCTTCTAAAAATGACACAATGCACCTTTATAGGTGTCTTTCCCTATGACAGGAGATTGCAGAACGAGCATGCTGCTCTTCACTATACAATAAAAGTTGAGCTGTCAAGCTCCAATTGGTGCAAAATACACAATAAAGGTATATGAAAATAGTATATATGATTTATATGCTATATACCCACACTGAAGACGCGCTGTAACAGGTAAGACGTCCTAGGATTGCAACTTAAATAGTTTTTATAAAATGTATGCATGAACAAGACTGCAACAGAAGAAAAAATGCTCAGTGATCAACAACTTACATTTTGTTCTTCCTATCTCACAAAGCTATAGCTTCAGAAAACTTATAAAGCACAATGACTATTTTCATAGTACTTCAATAGATCTTCTTTGTCCTTTGTAACCATTTACTGTCATTGTCAGTATTAAAAAGTTTAACCTTGACATTCTGTTCTAACAACGTGTTCTGTTTTCAACATCTCGATGGGGAAATGATGACAGATTTCTTCAGGTAGATAAACTCGTTGAAGTATTTTGAAGTCTTTATCTTTTTGTTCTGTAGTTCTGCTTTAGCATCTGCAGAATGATTTGTGACTAAAGCTTGCTCAAGATTCAAGAAGAAGTGACTGCGGTGCCTACATACAATTGCTTTAATTCTAAGTGATTCTCAATTCAATTCTTTTTACTGTGAGAGACAAGTAAGAAGATATGACGTGTCAGCATGCAAGGCAAATGAAAGCAATATTATCCCATTCTCAATAAACCGCAGAAAAGCGTGCATGAAAGAGCACGAGCAAGACAAAAAGAAGAGAGCAGGAGTAAAGTAAATTACATTTCAAAGCAATATCCACAGCAACAAACACAGCCCAAAGATTCAAGCTGTCACAGGAAACGACACAGGGAGCAGGCAGCCACCCCAGTGACCCTGATCTCCATCTCTCATTAAAAATGTAATCTCACCGCCTGCATTAATGGCTGCTAATCATACTGCCACAGTGGGAAACCGTGCAACCCTGGATGGATGCACGCATCTCCAATGACCAGCATTTTACACTGCATTTCACCTAGAACAGCGTAATGTAATGGGGTAAAAGCCCTGAAAGACAAACAACATGCCATCAAAGCCACAGGTAGATTAGAGACTTAATGAAGAGATGGCAGATCCAGACAACCATACAGGGCTGTTAACTGTACCAACCATGTCCGCGCTGTAGTGAAAAATGTCAGTGTTGACATTTCCATTGGCAGTGTGTAAACATCACTGTAATCAAGATAGTCAATTACTCCCATGTGGGCAGCCAGCAAAGTCTGGTTAGTCTTTATTCATTACTTTCTAGAGACACACTGGATATAGTGCCGATACCAAAACATTAGTATACATGCTTTCTAACCACTACTATGTACTGTAATTCATCATTTACATTTCATGATTAGGTGTTGTTTATCTCTTGAGCTTCTCAATTAAGGGATAGTTCACCCATAAATGAAAATTCTGTCTTTTATGTTGTTACAAACCTGTATAAATTTCTTTGTTCAGCTGAACACAAAGGAAGATATTTTAAGCAATGTTTGTAATCAAATTGTTTTTGAGCACCACTCCACAGTATTTTTTCCTACTATGGAAATTATTGGTGCTTCTGTTTCCTGCTTCATTACAAAATATTCCTTTGTATTCAGAAGAACAAAGAAATATATACATGTTTGTAACACCATGAGGGTAAATGATGAGAGAAATTTCATTTTGGCTGAACTATCACTTTAATGGAGTTCTCAGTTGCTTCAGGTATCAAGCTGTTCTCATAAAAAAACGGATATAAATGGGACACTTGTTGGCATACAGTTGTATAGATGGTTTCAGCAGTAAAAACATAAACAAACGGCTTTCGTGAAACAAGCGTTACCTTCGGTAATCTTCCACAAAGAATCAATAACAATAGAGTCATTTAAGAGTAGTTTATTTCTGATAAAAAGCCAAATAAATAACTAGATATTGCATAACCTTAGTAGCTAAAGCGTATTAAAAACTACTGTAACGTTACTGTGTAAAATGTGTATTATATAATGTATACAATCAGAGACGTCATGCCCATTGAAACTGAGGGGGCACGTGCCCCCTCGGTTTTTTGAGCCAAATGGATTTTGCATGCAACCTCAAAATCAAAGAAGCATCTAATCTGTTACTTTCTTTTAATCTGTTTAAAATGCACAATATTATCAATTCTGTGCTGCATCCTTGTCACTTTTCAGAGATTTTTGCATTTTGATAGTGTTTTGATCGTGTTACATTATGCTACTTTATTCTGGCGGCAGGCGCTGCATTCAGCGCAGCCGCAGACGTCAGCATCTGAGCGCACTCACAAGCTTTGCTGTTGCTGCTGCATTTGGCTATCTGAGGAATTAAAACGTGTAAGAAATGCTTCCAAACCCCAGTACGGTAATGTGCAGTTAACCTCCTCTGTGTAGAAAATGTATGGTTTAAAATGTGACCGTCTCAACGTTATATTAGAAGAGATTTCTAAATCTTCTTGGTACAACGTCAAAGTTCGCCAGAGTTCACGGGGGCGCGGAATCACACATGCTCACATAGGAGGTAAAATATATTTGGACGAGATACAAATACAAATCTGGAATCAGAGTGCAAAAAATCTAAATATTGAGAAAAGTTCAAATAAAGTCCTTAGAAACACATATTACTAATAACGTATATATTGATTGTTGGCATAAAATAATAATTTTGACCCATACAATGTATTGTTGGCTATTGCTAGAAATATTCCTGTGCTACTTATGGTTTTGTGGTCCAGGGTCACATAAAGTATGGAAGTAGGCAATTTTGCACACATCTTTGGTCTTGTATGACTGAAACTGCTGCCCAGAATTGCTTCAAATATGGCTGCCAAGTGTGTTGATTTATAATGAGTTTTAATCACATATGACAACATATGACTTATAATCACCTACACTGAAACCCATGGCTGCCACAGGCACACAAAATGTGAGTTAACAAAATCGTTCATCAAAACGTATTATTCACATGATTGCTGTTATTCAGAAACACCACAGTATGTAAAAAGCAAGTAGCTTAATTATCTTTTCTGTAAGCTGGAAATAGACTTTAAAAACAACAATTTGCTGGGATTCATGGAGGGAAAACACTCAAGTCTTCAAACGTGCCAAGCGCTTGACCCCTCACGGGGATGTGCTGATTACATTTCTGGGGAGGTTAAGTTTTCCATGACATATTAAAACTGTTTAGAATATGTTTCCAGCACACATAAATAATGACAGAAAAGATAAGATCGATTTCAGTAAACTGTGAATATGACCTGGCATTAGGTGCATTATTAATAACTACTCATGTATTGTGTTTATGTTTTAACCATTCATTAAACACCATGTCATGGTACACTGATATGTATTTGCGCAGCGTTAGCAAACACACTTCTGTATTTGGACATGTGGAATAGACAAAACACTATTATATGGATGGTAATCAGATTTTCAGCTTACAATGACTGCAATTGCTATAGCCGGATCGATTACACATCCACTTATTGGACTACATACACCTAAATTAGTGCTCAATTTTTTTACTAAAAAACCTTTATTAGCATATAGTCAGTCTTCAAATCTCTGACATTTTCACAAATGGGCATTAGCCAACCCTTTGCAATACACTGAAAGACAGCACATCTGATCCCTAAGATATGAGATTTGTATTGCATTTCCTAATTGTTTCTCGAATTAAACAAATATTAAATCGAATGAGAACTCCATTATGTCTCTTGTCAGTGAATGTTTCTCAGAGGCCAGCCTAAACTCTCTTGGTCCACGTTTGTGTGCCTCTTGTGAATTGATATAAACCTTAAGCTGTGAAATATGACTCTGGGTTGTACTCCCCAGAACACCAAAACACAGCCCTAATCTGACTTTCTGAGATAAAGTACAGTACTTTATTTTGGGTTTCAGAGAAAAACATTAACCATTTAATTTGCAGACATGAGACATGCTTGACTTACCACAAAATGATACAATATGGCTGCTGTCTTCATGCACAAACTTCCTTGTGACTGCTTCCTCCATGATCTGCTTAACCTGTGAAGGACATTGAGACAGAAGCTAATGAAGGCGTGCAGGAAAGGGGACTGAATACAAACAGCACGATAAACTACAGCAAATTGTCCACAGCATATTTTGGGCTTTGTAGAGGTGCATCTTTCAAATGGTGCAGGTCTTATGAATATATAAACAGTATACTCTTATTAAAACCATTAAACACTCAAAGTTGTGAGAGAATCTGAAACACAATATGCAAACAGCAGTAGATAACAAGGAGAGTGTGTGCATACGTGGTGAGTAGGATGAATGCAGACAGTGCAAGAGGGATGACTCACAACCCCAGACGATAAAAAGGAAACAAAGAAGAAATTAAAAGTTGGCATGCATGATTTTTCAAGAGCTTCCTAGTCGTGACTATGGACGGCAGTGCTACAGTAACTCTGTACTAAAACCATTCAGATGGAATGGCTGTCTTTATAATGTACACATACATCCATACGAAACAATACAAACTCTACAGGTCAGATTTTATGGATGCTTGCTCACAGGTGAAGGCAAACTGTGATGAATTAGTTATTTTCTGAACACTTATGAGTGCTTGCCTTTCAGCAAGTAAGGGTCTGGCTGAAAGGAAATTGATTGGCTGATTTCCTGGTTGTGTGTTTCCTTAATGGGTACATTGCATGTAAAAAGCAAGGGAGATAAATGTAGTGTTTCTCAACTGATTTTACTTTTGAAATAACCAACCACACACACACATGACGGGCTACATAAATGTTGTGACGAACTTCGCATCGTGCGCCCTCGAAAAAAGAAGTCACCGGCCGCCACTGCAGGGTACATTTAGTATAGTATTATTATTATTATCAGTATTAGTTATTATCTGGTCTCCCCGACCTAATCAAAATAAACCTGCAATCCATTTTTGAAGCTGCCCTGTTCTCTAAGCATGCAGCCCTAGCAACTTCTCTGTAGATGTATTCAGCTGGAGTCTGTATTCTTCTATTTAAATATAACCGTCTTAATTAAGCAGGACAACTCAAGCTCATCAGAACAAAACCAAATGTCTTTCTTTGACCCCGCTACCCTGGAGAAGAATCAGAGACCTTCGTGTCAATCCTTCCTAGCACTTGTTTTATAAAATACAGGAAGAACTATGATACACTCACAACTATAAAGTAAAAATTGAATTATGCATTTTTCATACAACCTTAATCTTAAAGAACTTTGCAAAAGGCTCTGAGAATTTTTTGAAATACTTTTTTTTTTCAAAAAGCCATTATCTCATTGTAAATAGGCCTGTCACGATAATGACTATATCGACTTATCGAACGATAGGTGAACGTGACGTCAGTTGTTTTTTGTAGAGGCGATATATTACCATAGTGTTTAAATTTGTGTTTGTTTGCAAAAAATGAATGTCATTAGCATTTTAGCTGATCGCGATTGCCTCCATCATTACTGCCTGCTGTTCAATTCAATTCAATTTTATTTATTTAGCGCTTTTCTCAATTGGTAATTGTTTCAAAGCAGCTTTACATTAATAGAAGCAGGGGAAAACACAGAAAAATTGACTTACAACATAAGTAGTAAAATACAGGGGCTATAAATAAATGTATATATGTAAACGGATAACGAGGTTTAACGGGTTCCGCTGGTGGTCGTTAGTCAGTAGATCAGTGGTGTGTTGACCTCCACGGCAGCCAGAACTCGGTCTGTTTGTCTCATTGTCAATACAGGGAGAGAGAAACAAAATCCTATTACCGTAGGCGCTGTTTACATGTAATGCAAGTGTCAAACAGTGTTATGGTTTAATATCTGCTCGGATCCAGACAGGCTAGCTATTGCGGCATAAGTATATTACCCACATGAGTTATGTGAATGCTTTGTCCCTACAAGCTAACTATCTGTCTCGGAAGAGTGGCACGTGCAGCTCAGGGTCCACATGTGCGCGCGTGCGCACACACACACACACACACACACACACACACACACACACACACACACGCACGCACACACACAGTGAGAGACTAAGAGAAAGCTACTCAAGCTGAAATTTCATGTTTTTTTTGGTGAATACATACAGTTTGAAATAATAAATCCGAATGAATTTGGTTTTAAAGCTTCAACCCGCATCTCTGGAGTGAGGAGAGGAAATTAATGTTAACAAGCCGGCATGTCTACTCTGTTCAAAAACAGAGAATGAAAAGAGCTATACAAATAAAAATTAATCTGAAAAATAACCATAACATCTGAGTTTAGATCTGAGGTGTAACTATTATAAACGTGACTCAACGATGTAATCAAAGTAACATTCGTCTGAAGCAATTAACCCGTGAAGCTGGGATTTACACTGAACCATGACTATTAGCTGTTTAAAACTGAAATGCATATTTTATCATATTTATTTATGTTTTAAATATTTAGAATATTTTTTTTTCTTACATTTCAATTTCATATAATTTTTTTATATTTTTATCCTAATATTCTTAAAAATCAAAGTTGTGTTTTTAGAAAAGATATACAGGCATTATTATGTTATTTTATTGTCATATCTAATCTGTGACATAAAATGGTCTTAAAAAAAACAATATTATCAACTAACGCCATTATTTCTGGGGCAATTAACCGACCTATGAAAAGTAGCTATCGTGACAGGCCTACTTGTAAAATCTAATACTCTATTGATTATGTTCTCAATCTCTTATTCATAACTTATAAATACACGCACACATTTGTTCTAATCAATCTAACCTCAAGAGTTTAAACACCACGTATGACTCACATAAATACAAAAAAAGCAAGACGGCAAACCTTTATCCTTCTCCATGCAATAGAATCACAGCTTTTCAAATCTCCAGGAAGGGAGTATAAAGATCAGCAACGCAAACAAAACTCTTTTGCTGAGTGCCAGAATGATTGTGCTTAATCAAACATAAAAAGATGATTCAGAGATACAGATCACAGTCAAAGGCTCTGATAAGCAATACCACAAAACAAGAGCCAGTTATCTTGATAAACAGACATGGGTACTCCTACCTCTAAATATTTAAACTTTAGGGTGTGTAATCCAGCCTGTGCTAGGGCTGGGCGATATTGACCAAAATTCATATCCCGGTAATTTTCAGATGAATGGCAATATGATACATTATTTTCTACACAGTGGAAAAATATTTACATTCAAGTCAAAAGTCTAATGTAAGATGTCACGATCACCTTTATTAAAACAGTGTATGATAAAAATAAAATTCAAATACAGGGTTTTCTGTCCTGTTTGAAAATATAAAGGTGTACAACATACAAGCTGGTTGGAAAGCTTACGTCTGAATTTCAGGCAGAGCATCTGTTGCAAAGGAGGGTCATATGAGACCATACCGATATAGACGGTATATTGTCTTATCCCATAAAGTCAATATACCCCCCCCACCCTAGCTATTGGGTTGTCAATAAAAGGTGACATACTTTTTAAGCCAACTATCTTGAAATCTGTCCGCTTGACCTGGGGTAGCAACAGCCTCCTCTGGCAAGCACCACTCCCAAAAACTCCAATCCCTGATGGGTTAAGCTACAGGACAGCACACCAGACAGCCTCTCTGTTGAACCCTTTCATAAGAGAGCTTTCATGAGGTTGTAAGTTTATGAAGGCTTTTCCTCTAGGGCTGACTCATGATCTCATTATCGGATGAGATTTCTTGCTTTCAGTACAACTGTCCATTTCTTCAACACTGATAATATCGAGAATATTCGTGTGCTGAAAGCCAGCTGAGCCAAATGACAATAAACAAAGCAATGATCTTGTCTAACAGCAATAACATTCAGACATCGATGAGAGAACATTACCACGACTGAATTAAGCATCGCTGATAGGATAAGAGCAAAGAGTGTGAATTAACTCTGTTGTATGAAAGAGAGAGAGAGAGAGAGAGAGAGAGAGAGAGAAAGAGAGAGTGAGAGAGAATGAGAGAGAGAGATAGTGAGAGAAAGAGTAGTGTAGGGGTCTATTTGGAGCTCGTCTGTGCCCGATGTCTCAGCGGCATGACAAAGGTTTCCATGGAGATGGCATGGAAAGTCTCACAGCTTGGGTTGCCAAGTTACTTTCCGAATGTGTTGTTGCTCCAACTCTGAACCAAACCCAATGATTAGTACAAACTGTGAACAGGAATGCCATTTAGCATGATTTATACCATGAGCACCAAAATCATTTTAAATGCAGCACATTACCATACTTTACCGCACTGAGAGAATGTTTGTGTGAAATGAAAGGCTAAGAGGTTGAGTGGCTTATTATTACACTACACAGTAAGACCAGGCACATTCACACAACACAAGCAATTATACTTCAGGGCCCCAATGGTGATAAACTACAGGTCAGTATTGTGTAGTATTAGTAACAGCTGCCATTTACCACTCTCAGTTTTTAAATTACAGCAAAATAACACCTAATGCAGCACATAGCCACAATGGGTAGTGCCAAGGCTATTTCTACATCTTAAAGGATGAGTCCATTCTCCCAAAAAAAATCCAGAGAATTTACGCACCATCATGTCATCCAAAATGTTGATATCTTTCTTTGTTCAGTTGAGAATAAATTATGTTTTTTGAGGAAAACATTCCAGGATTTTTCTCATTTTAATGAACTTTAATGGACACCAAAACTTAACAGTTTTAATGCAGTTTAAAATTGCAGCTTCAAAGGACTCTAAATGATCCCAAATGAGGTATAAGGGTCTTTCCTAGCGAAACGATTGTCATTTTTGGCAAGAAAAATAAAAAAATATGCACTTTTAAACCACAACTTCTCGTCTTCCTCTGGCTGTGTGACGCGCTAGCGTGACCTCACGTAATTGCGTAAAGACGTTGAAAGGTCACGTGTCACATATGTGAATCTCACATTTGCAAACCATTTTAAACAATAAACTGACACAACGACATTAATTAGTATCATTCGACATACAACAATGTCAGAATGGTCTTCTTTCTCCACACTTGTAAACAATGCGGTGTAGTTTCGCATACGTCATCCATGACCTCTTGACATGATGTCGTATTACGCGAGGTCGCGCTGGCTCATCACACAGCCAGAGGAAGACGAGAAGTTGTGGTTTGGAAGTGCATGTTTTTTGTTTTTCTTGCCAAAAATGACAATCGTTTCGCTAGATTAGACCCTTATGCCTCGTTTGAGATCATTTAGAGTCTTTTGAAACTGCAATTTGAACTGCATTAAAATTGTTAAGTGTTGGGGTCCATTAAAGTCCATTAAAATGAGAAAAATCCTGGAATGTTTTCCTCAAAAAACATAATTTCTTCTCGACTGAACAAAGAAAGACATCAACATTTTGGATGACATGGTGGTGCGTAAATGATCTGGATTTTTTTAAGAAAATAGACTAATCCTTTAAGCATGACTTAAATAACTGTTATGACAATGCTTTATAAAGTGCTACTTTAACCAGTCTGACCTAGAAAAGGTTCTGGCAAAACATTGAAAAACGTTCAGCCAGATGCATGTACCCAAAAATGTGCACTCAAAGTGGCATCTAACGAAATAAGTATTTGCTTAAAAGCTTGTCTAAGTTGACTTTATGATCCAAAATGTCAACAATGCTGGATGCTTCTGCTGCTGGACTGTTCATTACACCTCTTGTACAGACCGTATATAGATTTTATGCACTTGGCAGACACAATCCTCCAAAGTAACCTTACAAGATGTACATTTTATCAGTACGTGTGCTGCCTAGAAATTAAATCCATAAACATTGCACTGCTAACGCAATGTTCTACCAAATTAGTTACAGGAACACTGTGTCAAGCAATAAAAAGAAAAGACTGCAGGGTTTCCCGCAGAAAATTTGTTAGTTAAGGTGGTAGGGTTGCGCCCATGCGTACGCGTCATGGTGATTTTTTTTTAAAACACTCAAATAAAACTCCATTTTGAAGAAACTATGACAGAAAATGAACACATACTAGATATTAATGAATTAAATGTTTTATCAACTGCCTAGTTATCCTCCAGACAGTGACGGACCATGTCTTTCTCTCATTTCGGCCATGTGGTGCGCGTGCCCGCTTGCAGTGTGAAGTGCGTCCACGCTATTCTCCGAGATGCACTTGATGGTCTTTTGTGCAGCAAAAAAAATTTTTTGGACGACCTGGTTAAAGGAATAGTCTACTCGTTTTCAATATTAAAATATGTTATTACCTTAACTAAGTATTGTTGATACATCCCTCTATCATCTGTGTGCGTGCACGTAAGCGCTGGAGCGCGCTGTGACGCTTCGATAGCATTTAGCTTAGCCCCATTCATTCAATGGTACCATTTAGAGATAAAGTTAGAAGTGACCAAACACATCAACGTTTTTCCTATTTAAGACGAGTAGTTATACGAGCAAGTTTGGTGGTACAAAATAAAACGTAGCGCTTTTCTAAGCGGATTTAAAAGAGGAACTATATTTTATGCCGTAATAGCACTTTTGGGAGTACTTTTCGCCTGAAAAGTCTGCTCCCCTTCTCCCTCTCATAATGGGAGAGGGAGGGTGTTACTGCGCCGAGTCGAAGTACTCCCAAAAGTGCTATTACGCCATAAAATGTAGCTCCTCTTTTAAATCCGCTTAGAAAAGCGCTACGTTTTATTTTGTACCACCAAACTTGCTCGTATAACTACTCGTCTTAAATAGGAAAAACGTTGATGTGTTTGGTCACTTCTAACTTTATCTCTATATGGTACCATTGAATGAATGGGGCTAAGCTAAATGCTATCGAAGCGTCGCAGCGCGCTTCAGCGCTTACGTGCACGCACACAGATGATAGAGGGATGTATCAACAATTCTTAGTTAAGGTAATAACATATTTTAATATTGAAAATGAGTAGGCTATTCCTTTAAGGTGGTAGGGTTTCCCAGCTTAGGGAAATATAACTAAAACAGCTTGTTCTGTTTTAGTTATATTTCGGTTTCATTCATTTTACAGTATATATTCCATTTTTATTTGCAACAGCAAATTTTTTACTTGTTATGTGCTATCTAACTCTAGCAACTAAAGCTTTAGTTTCCCTTCAGAAACCTTTAAAGTCTTATTATAAAGAATACTGCCACAGGCTCCTTTACTAAGCACAATTTATGTCATGGCTGTTTCAAATTAATTAGCTAACAAATGCTCATCTTATAACAAATTTGGGATTTTGTAGGGAGCAGCACATAAATGCAAGGTTGTATTTGCATGGATAAAATATACAGTATAATTCACACCATCACAGATACTCTGTGGGTGGTGTTGATCTAAATCTGTCTACTGTCCATATGGCTACAGCAATAGGTTTCACGTATCTTAGGGCAACAGATTTTTTCATGACACACACTGTAATCATGATGAGAATGTGCAACTGAACTTTCACATTGATATGCTAACAATTAAAGAGCACCTATTGTCCGATTCACGATTTTACATTTCCTTCGGTGTGTAAGTGTGTATTAGTGCATGTTAACCATATGCAAAAGCCTAAAGTACAAAACACACGGATTGTAGGTAAGTTTACTTCCTGGGCCTGTTGACGTGGACAAGACCGACAATATCATAATTCCTCCCGCTTCGGACTCAAAGCCTGTAAGTTGACTCCTGTCAGCATTGCATTGTGAGCGATCTTTCAAACATGGCACCGACAATAGCCTCTTTCACACAGTAATTCTGGTAAATTACCATGAATTTACCAGAATTAATTTACCAGTAAATACAAAAATGTGCTGTTCACACACGCAGTGGCGTTCCGTTATTTTACCAGTAAGACATCATTCACACATCAGTATCAAAATACCGGTAAATTCGTTGAGAAAGCGGAAGTACCTGTAGCACGCGGCGAGCTCAATGTTGTATTTGTAAACAATCCACGTCGTTCATATCCACGGTCCGTATTTTGTTGTTTTCACGTCTGTGGTAAACAGTCGCGAAGTTGCTCATGACCAAACAACATTGAATGAGACGACGTCAAACCGAAAATGCGTTTTTAACAACAGCACTGTTTGCACTTTAGGCTTCACAGAGTGTGTGCTAAGGATGTCGACAATTCGGCGGTCAGCTGTTTTTAACAACTTTGGTGAAGAAATGTGGACGTAAACTGCAGGTGTGCTCAACTTTCAAGCAGCATGTGTGTGGAAATGTCAGTAAACAGTGCGGGGGTAAACGCGTCATCTGTATTAAAGCGCTATGATTGGCCCGAAGCTGTCAGCACGGTCTGACGTCGTCCGTTCTAAATGCCGGTAATCCTATAATTTTCGTTCACACACAGCTCTTACCGGTAAATTACTGGTAATCTTACAACCTGTCTTACTGGTAAATTGGGAGCACTGATTTACCGGAAAGGTTCTGTTCACACATGATCTGTTAACTGCAATTTACCAGTAAATTACCAGTAAAGACTGTATGTGTGAAAGGGACTAATATCATAATTCCTCCCCCTTCGGACTCAAAGCCTGTAAGTTGACTCCTGTCAGCATTGCATTGTGAGCGATCTTTTAAACATGGCAAGAAGCGTCACATTTCCGGCTGACATCAGAGGTATTCAGGCCAATCACAATGTACAGATTAGCTGGCCAATCAGGGACACAGAACTTTTCAGATCGATGAGTTTTGTACAAAAAAAAGAAGACAGGGATATCTGGAGCTACAACAATGTACAGTATGTGGAAAATAATGTGTATTTTGAACCAGAAACCATGCGAACACATTGTATTCTATCAATACACAATATACTGTTGTTTTTAGCAATGAAATAGGTGCCCTTTAAATGTTTAAAGCACATGCATAATGAAACTGGACTAGGGACTGCTGGTAAAACAAATAGCTACAGTACTAAGAGAGACTTCATTCAGACTGTTTCAATGCTAAAATAATTATTATGCAATCACATGGGTTTTTGTTCAAGGAATACTTAGGGCTCTATCTTACACCCGGCGCAATGCAGCGCAATGCGCGACGCAAGTGTCTTCCGCTAGTTTCCACCCTAATTTTCACGTTTAGTGCCGCGTTGTTTAAATAGCAAATGCATTTGCGCCCCCTTTGCGCCCATGGGCGTTCTGGTCTGAAAAACGAGGTGTGTTCAGGCGCATTGTTGGCGCGTTGCTATTTTGAGGCAACTAAAATAGACTACGCCATTGACCAACAAAAACCTGGTCTAAAGTCTAAAGTGTTTTATGTTATTTAAAGAGCGCATTAGTAATATGCGCCTATAAACGGGAGGACAACGCGGGGTTGCTTATCACAAAGTACTACATGAATGCGCAGCAGCACAAAAATGCTTTTAAATATGAAAGATTAAAGGATTGAATGTAAAAGATTATTATTGAGTCTCTTGGACATAAATGAGGACTAATTATGCAACCCTAAATTATGAGACGTTAAAAGGCACAAAGAGCTGCTTCACCTGTAGCCTGGTAAGTAAATAAATGCTTTGCTTTAAACAAATGCATCTGTTTTTAAATGTTTTTAAATGCTACCTCACGGATTTATTGTATATGATGACTCTGTACCTGTGGATATGGTAAGATGAGAAATTTTTTTAAGTAATGCTTAAAAAAACTCTTTGCTAAAAAAACGCTGTCCAAAGTGCTGAAACGTGAGAAGAGCCGTTTGTAAATTCTTTATCTCCTGTTAGTATTTTTAGAGTACAAAAATTATCTTACATACTTGTAAATTATTTTTTGATGATATTGGAAAGCTATACATTTAACGCAATTACAAGCCTGCTTTTTTACTTCCATGACTAAAAGAAAACGGGTTTTAAAGGTTTTAATAAAAAAATAACAATTTCAATACAAGTGAAAAACAACATAATTATTTAACATTAATCTTAAACTGCGGATCTTTTTCTTCTGCTTAGTTTTTCAGTTTACAAAGTTCGTCATCTAAATAGGGATTAGACATAGCGCCAGCGCAACTTGCTTTTAAAGGGGATGAGAGCTGAGACTCTCATTGGTTTACTGCACGTTACGCCCAAAACACTCCCATTACAATAGGACCAACCCTTTTCGACCATGCGCTCGACGCACAAACCATTTTTCCCGTCGTTAAATTAGCAAAAGTGGATTCGGACACGCCCATTTAGAGGTTGCGCTTTGCGCTTTAGACAATGCGCTTAGATCGTTAAAATAGGGCCCTTAGTATGTTATTTTTTGATATGCCCATGCAGGTTCACTGGGGAAAAAAATATTAAATCAACATATATTTTTATGTTTAACTTATAAAACTAAGTTAAACAATTTCAACTTGTTTTAATAAGTTATGTCAACTTATCACAAGTCAAAACTTGAAATACTAGGTTGAATTGAAAAGCTGTTTTAACTTTACACTGCATTTTTTTACAGTGCTGGACTGTATCTATTGAATAACTGATAATATTACGTTAACATACAGACATCTATTCAGCCTGCTGTTCTGTCTGCTTTTGTTTAGTTGAATAACTTGCCTTTCCAGATTAAATGTCTGTTCTTCGGCTTGGATTTTGTGAAATAATTTTCTAAATAAATGCGATGTATAGTCCACTGTGACTTTTATATGTTATTTCGTCTTAATGACGCATTTTTGAATGATGCGCCTTATATTTCGGTGCGTCTTATAGTTCGGAAAGTACAGTACCCTTTTTGGTTCCTCCCCTCTTCCTCCAATCCAACCACTATTGTGCCTTGTTTTTGAACACTTATTACAAGAACTCATTACTATTCATATAAGTTATAAATTGATTAATATTAAAACTAACAAAGTTGCTGAACATTTTTTTAATAATAGGAAAGACTGTTCTTTGGACCTGATAGCCGAGAGAACAGATTTCTGTCTGCAGATGTATGACTCATCAGTCAGACTAAAAAGGTGAAACATTTCATCTCCACATCAGTTCATGTGTTAATACTAGACAACTTAAACTGAACTCTGTGCCATTTCATTTGTGCAAAGTCCTCCATTAAAAAATTGAAATGAATGTGAAATTAATGACTGAAATCAAACTTTTATCCTCTTAACCTCATTATTATGAGACTTAAGCCTTGATTTCAAAGACATGGTCACAAATAAAGATGTCCCATTAAATTAAATGAAACAAATCTATAGTAAAACAACTGGTTAAAACATGTTCTCTACTGCTAGTGCCCATTGCTTGCTAGTATTTGGCATAAGGTGTAAGTGTTTCATCCACACACTGAAACAACATCTTGCAGAGATGTTTTTGTAACACATTACAGCCTGTTCTCTGATAGTTCTGTATACTGGCACTCAGAACATAGTGATTTATTGGGTGATTCATAATAACAGATGTTTTCATTAGATTTTAATATTTTATAATCGTGTTGGACCACTGCAAAACACATTGCTGTACCCAAAGCACTTTCTATGATTTAAACCTGATTTAAAAATAATTTGTCAAAATAGCTTGAGAGTCGAGTCATAATTCACATGCTATTTACTCACTGTAAATTAAGCTCCAAAACAAAAATGACTGGGTGTAGGATGCAAGTCTGTGTCATAAAGGTATTGCTGCTTACTGTTTCATTTATTTGCATTCATTTATTTATTCCACTATGGTGAATATTCAAATGAAGCCGCTTGCGCTGGAATGAGCTTTTCTCCCATGTTGGCATGGATTTACGATTAAACTGAAACTTCATCACAACTACCACTAGGGGGTGTACTCTGACAGTCGTGTCCGAATGTCGTGTACAGTGGAAAGGTGGCTTAAAGGGACAGTAAGTAGGATTTTAAGTGTTATATTAATCAAAATCAAGTTTGTGTCAAATGACCTCTTCAATAATCTGACTTTTCTTTGTAAGCTTAGAATTTCTTCTCTTTACTTACATTGCACCGGTAAGTCCAGGGAGGCTTCCATGTCATTCCGCCATACTGATGAACTATAATAGCATAGAGCAGGGGTTCTCAAAGTTTACATTCAAAGGTCCAAATCTGAATTCTCATCATTTTCATAGGTCCGGAAAAACTTTATGTAAATCATTTGTTTATAAAACAAATTAACACACATAGTTTGGGAAAAACATAAGTGTATTTTGCATTTCAAGTAAAAAAATTTTTTTTTAAATAAAAACAAGAAATATGCCAAAAGTAACCAGGTGCAAAATACAGAGCAACCTAATTAGAGAAATGGCACAGTTTGTTCTCCATCAGATGCATAAACCATGGCAAAAAAAAGTGTGGTTGGTAGGCAGAGACACTGACCAAAATTAGGTGTGCAGTGTGTGCACCTGTAAATTGGCTGATGATGCTTGCTATGCTTCTCAATGAATTACGGTGAAATGCCGCTACATCCAAAAGCCAGGGGGCGCTCTCGGGCAGAAACTTAATATGCGAAGAACCAGCGAAGAACCAGACACACGCAGCTCCAGGGAATGTCTTAAGGATATATTTATATTGCTGTTCTTCAAACCTTTTCAGGTATTTTCATGATAATAAAAAAAAATGTATAAAGATTATGTTTGACGAGTGTTGCTTTTTCAAATGCATGTTTTAAACAACTCAAACCAACAGTGATTTCAGATTGATAAGGACTTACTGATCAAAAGCCGTAGTACATGAAGTAGCTGTGCATAATATCTGGGTGTGATGGCTACAGCGTCACACAGGAATTTTTTTAATAACTCGTTTTATTTTCAGACCAGGAATACTCTTAAATCTAAATATAAAAAAACTAAACGAATTGTTTACAAGTTTAATATGCATTTTTAAAGTAGCAAATGGACACATTTATCAGTCACATAGAAATTAATGCACTTGTAATATGAAGTGGACGCGGGTCCGGATCAAGTTCCCGTCGGGTCCGGATCCGGACCGGAGTCCGGACTTTGAGAACCCCTGGCATAGAGGGACAAAAAGCACTAGCCCACCGCAACGCGTTTCAACAACGCGTTTTTATTCAATACACGTAAACCAGCTGAAACGGACAAGGAGATCAGTGAGTACATAACAGCTAACGTAGTTGCAACACCCATTTGGAAAAGTGAGGTGCTAGAGAGCACTATTCGTTGCAAAATACAATTTCATCACTAGATGCGTGAAAATCCTATTTATTGTCCCTTTAAGGCTAAAGCCCCGTTCAGACTTGATGTGTGTAGCCCGACTCTTTCAATGAGGTCATTAGGAGCTGCTCCTAATTCTGGATGTCATAAACGAACGAATACCATCCACTGCTTCACTCTCATTGGTAGGTGCTGCCCAAAGTCGCTCATGATTTGCATTAAGGCTAAACTTTTCTTAACTCTGTCACATCGCTGGACACGACCACACTATAAAAATGGTTGTAGTAGGCCTATTTTTTAAGTTTTTCATAATTTACGGAAAACATATTACTCTCTCAACTCTTGACAATTTATAAGGCCTTTATAAACATGCATGACGTGTAAAACAAGAAGGGCATCGCTTCATGGCCTTCCAAGCCCTTCCATGTTGCCGGAAGTTGCCAAGCTTCCAGTAAAATGATTGAGATCAATCTCCAACTGCTAGTCGATGGTGGCCTAAACAGAGCTTTAGGCCTTAGCACAGTACAGAGACCTTTAGTAGCTATTACCCTGTTGTCTACAAAAAAACAATCAAGTGCTTTTGGTCTTTACTGCTACATAAATTAAGTTCAAGAAACTGATTTAGAAAACAACATCCATAATGTAGTTTAATGGAGAAAGGGATGTAGAAAGAGATTATTTAGGGACACTAGATTACACTAGATGGGTTAAAAAAGAATGAATAGGAAATGTAAACAAATGGTGGGCTCCTAAATGTGGAGAGGCTTTTTACACATGACCCTGTGCTTGTGTCAATACAGGTGTGGGCAAGGGAGACAGAAAGATCACAGACACTGAACAGACACAGAATATGCAATGCTGCTGCTCTGTCTGTAATTGTATTTTTTCGGTTAAGAGCAGCTAAAGGGTAACCAGCCAGATGTCTGCTGTAAATGTCAACAAACTCGCCGTTTTCAGGTAGTTTTGCTGTAAAGATGTCGTGAACCATAAATACATGGAGCACCACAATGCAAGGGAGAGTTTTCTCAATATTTTTTCAATCTTTCTGATTTAATCTGTTTCAGCAATTATAATAATGTGTGTTAGCACTGTCATGTCCGGTTTCATGTGTCGACTGAAATAAACTGCAACATTAGACATCAAGCACAAAGCTGTGAGGTTTTTACATTAAATAAATGGTAAAATACCGATAAATACGTTGATAAACTGTCGGCACTATAACTGTGCGTTCACACCGCCACCGGCGATAGCGTCAAAGTGGCCGGAAGACATTCATTTTCAATGAGAGCCGACGGCGAGCAGCAGCGCGTCATGTACGGTGTGACGCGTTCGGCGGCAACAAATCAGATGGCGGAAACGTTTGGCGGCAACCCATCAGAAGGCGGAAACCTCCGCTTGAGAGGAGTTCAGGGAATGTATTCGAGCGTCAGACCATCCACTACACCTTTTCTATAGTGTCGTTGACTGGGCAGCCAGAGCTTTTATTGATGCTCTCGCCGGTGGTGGTGTGAACGCAAAGTAATACATCAATTCCAACATACAATGGGGAGATATAAATCAGTGTTTGCCTACACCAGTCCTCACCTACCCCCTCCCAGAATGCTTAAAATGTCTCCTTATAATTATAAAATTCCTGATTAAACTCATCAGCTTGTTAATGTGTTCAGTAGGGAGACATTACAGCTGTTTAAAAAAATAGCCTACTTCCAAACAATATGATGAGGCGAGTAGTATGATTTAATAGTATAGGACAGTTAATATTAATAGTATACGACAGACACTTTACTATCCTGTGAGCCACCAGGACAGGAGTCAACCAAAGAAGAAGAAGAAGAAGCAATAACGCAGCTCTATTCAAATGTTAATAAAGAAAACTGTTGTTCTTTGTGGTTACTTGTTTAACATGATCCAAGTTAAGGCGGTTGTTATGAAGACGTACAGTCGCAAGAAAAAGTATGTGAACCCCTATAGGAATCAACTGGTTTTCTACTGCTTTGCCATAAAATGTGATCTGATCCTCAATTAGGTCACAACAATAGACAAATCCAATGTGTATAAGCTGACAACACACAAATAATACTAGTTTCTTGTGTCTTTTTTGAAAACACCCATTCAACATTCAAACATCTAAATATTACATCCAAGTGAACCCTTGGATTTTATAGCTTGTTGGACCTCCTTTGGCAGCATTTACTTCTTAAAGCGCTTTCAGTAGTTCTGAATCAGACCTGCACATCGTTCAGATGGATTTTTTTTACTCATTGCCCTTTACAAAACCCGTTTAACTCAGACTTTGTAGGATGTCTGGTGTGAACCCCTCTCTTGAGATCATTTCACAGGTTAAGGTTTTTTCTAGTTTTTCTTAAGCCAGTCTGTGGTGGATTTACTTTGATGCTTAAGGTCATTGTCCTGTGCATCAACCAACTTCAACTGGCGGACAACCTCCCTGGCATAATCCTGTAGGATATTTTGTTAAACTTGGGAATTCATTTCCCCCTCGATGATGGCAAGTGATCCATGCCTGGAGGCAGCAAAGCATGCCCAAATCATGATGTTCCATCCACCATACTTCACTGTTAGGATGATGCTTCATGTTGGTAAGCTGTGCCCTTTTTGTGCCATAGTATTCTTCCCGAACAATTCAACTTTTGTTTCATCAGTCCATAAAATATTTTCCTAGTAGCACTGGGGTTTGCCAGGTGCTCTTTTGCAAACTTCAGGCTCACAGCAATGTTTTTTTGGAAGAGCAGCGGCTTCCCCTTCCAAGTTTCTGCCATAGTTGCGTGCCAGTTCCAATGATGTCTTCAAGCCTGTAGCTGTTACTTATGGCTTGTTCTTTACTTCATTGAGTATTCTGCGTTTTGCCTTAGGAGTCATCTTGGCTGTCCACCCACTTCTAAAAAGGATAGCTACAGTATTAAACTGTCTCCATTTATAGACAATTTGTAGACTGTGGACTGATGGATGTCTAAATATTTTGAGATTGTTTTGTATCCCTTTTCAGCCTTATGGAGTGTAACAACTCTTGATTGGATATCTTTAGAGAGGTATGGTTCATAAGAGCTGATGGATCTTAAAGACAGCAATCCTAAAACGTTTGTGTCTTTTATCAATCAAAGTTGCACTAAACCACACATTTAAAGGGGACATCCCACAAGACGTTTTTAAGATATTAAACAAATCTGTTCTCTCACTCTGTCTCATGCAGTACATTATTTCTCGTGTTTATTCAAATTAACTTCAGAGAAACATATTAGACAACATACTTGTATTGATGAAAGTGAACCGTCGCGTTGCTCTCTCTCTCTCTCTCTCTCGTTCGTTCGCTCACTCGCTTTCTCTCACTCTCTCTCTCTCTTGCACTAAGGTAATTAATCCTCATCTTCAACCTTTAGAAAGACGATTAAAACTTCAAGTTATAAGATTGTAGGCTACTGTTTGTGTTTAAGGGAATACAAACGCGTCGTGCTGTCAGTCATTCTTTCTCTCTGTCTCTCGCACTCATGAGACCGCGTCATGGTTGGATAGCGCAGATGAAGGGGTGGTATCATAATAATAAGATCCCCTTAATACGTCATGGGGGGGATCCGAATGATCTATACATTCACATGCTTGCAGAGAGAGCCTTACCAAAACAAAGTTACAGGGTTGCTATTTTTCATGTTTTCTGGGTTGATAGAGGCACTGGGGAGCCGATTATAGCACTTAAACATGGAAAAAGTCAGATTTTCATGGAATGTCCCCTTTAAACTAATTTTATTAATTGGACTCCAATTTCCCAGCTTCTGACACAAATTAGCTAGCCTGACGTTGTCATACTCAATTCTAGTCAGAATTTGAGTCTGATACCGCTCCATAGAGCTAAAATTATGAGGCGTGTCTCAACCGAAAAATGCCTCTGCACTCAATTGGATAGACATACGACCAATCAGAGCAACGGAGTGTGTGATGTTGAAATGGCGTCTTTAGCAGCCTGACCGAACTGCTAGTAGTTTCGCTACAATGATACTAACATCATTGTAATTATACTAGGTCTGAGTTAGCGAAGGTACATCAACACCTACTATGTTTACAACATTTCATTTATATCACAATATTAAGTATTTACTAAGTCATACAGTAAGACTTTCTCTTACCATTTGTACGTTAGGTGAACTTCATCCACGACGACAGCTATACGTTGGCTTGAAAAATATCGGAGCCTAGCATGTCCCTCCACTTATTCAGCAGTCACGATTCCAGGCTTCCGAAAAGAAGCTGGCAACGACCGCTAATTATATCCATCTCGTCGTGCACGCCGAGTTGCATCGCCGTGATACCCATTTCAGTTGCTTCTTTAACTTTGTCCTCCATAGCAAGGACGGCGAAAACATAAACAAATGCCTTGATCGCGTTTCTCTGTTCCTCTTTTTAAATCAATGCTCTGTCGATATCTTTTAGAACAGACTCAATGTCAGAATCCACACATCTGAATTCACCAGCGGCAGCCATTTCATTGTAAACAGATTGAACACACGCGCTCTTTGGTGACGTGGTTGATACGTTACTGTTGATCATCTGTCCATCATCGTATAAAGCCCGCCCTCACAATTTGATTCGTCGGGCGGTTTTGGTATTCGCATAGTAGCTCCTCAACGGTGAGTCCCCAGACCGATCTTCCCCCGTTTTTCAAATTGTGGTGGGCGGGGCTAAGATCGGCTGGCACCCAGGCTACAAATTAGCTTTCATTAAAGTAATTAGTCTATGGGATCACTTACATTTTCCTCCAGCACTGTGAATGTTTCTAATGGGTGTTTTTAAAGAAGACACAAGAAACTAGAATTATCTGTGTGTTGTCAGGTTATGCACATTATGTTAGTCTATTGTTGTGACCTAGATAAAGATCAAATCACATTTTATTCCTAGGGGTTCACATACTTTTTCTTCCCACTGTATGTCTTGTGACACATCAACATGGTTGATGTAGTAAGTCCGAATTTCATTCAAACTACCCATATTCCCCATATTTATACTATAATAACATACTGTTTTAACAGTCAATAGGTAGGTACTTCATCTGATTCAGTATGTACTGTCACAGTATGCAATTTCGGATGCATGGTAGGTGCACTTCAAAAAACTGGCAGGTGCATATTGCATAACATCAATTACAGCGAAAGCGATTTGAGAAATCATACGGATGGGTTTGCTTTCAAATTGTTCTCGTGGTACTTTGATGTCTTACACCTGTCAGTCTGCATGGCACCGCATGAAGTCGAACACAACTACTTCAAACATTTTAAGAGGCTGATGAGTAAAATCAGGTGTCATACACGAAAAAGACATCTAAAACATTCTGGGTGGGGGTACACGAGGAAAGGAGTTGGGAAACACTATAAATCATTCAATCAGAATCCATATAGGGCTACAGCGAACACTAAAGTGCTGCTGTGAAAGAAGTGACTAATGTATCTATATACTCACACACACCCATCAGTCAGTCCACTCACTGTAAAACCTCAACTATTGAGCAAAAGCTTAAACATTAGCTCACAGACATGCAAATACACATAGGATTACTGAAACCTATTAATCAGATGAAATGACTGAAAGTCAAGCCTGCATTCTCACTGCCTGAAGAGATTGGATTCCCATGAATCAATAGCATGAAAAAATCAAGTTTTGCAGTGAACCATAAGCTGTATTTTACATTTCCAAACAAAGAAAATCTATAGACAAACAGGTATTTTGAAAATTAGCATGTCACAATAACTTCATGAGGGAGGGAACATTTAGTTCACAGTGCTGTTAGCTTATAGACAGTGAGCCACAAATAGCAGAGAGACTAGCCATTTTTAATGATTGTAAAACTTTCTTTATGTCTAAACCACTACGCTCACAATAATATTAAAAAATACATAAATATGCATCGGAAAATATTGAGCTAAACTGCATTAAAATGTGACAGGTGCTTAATGAAATAACGGCAAAACAGCTGTAACGTTAGTATATTCCGAAGAAAATAGATAATAAATAATTCATGACAAAATGTAAACTATAATCGCCATTTTACTACTTTTACCTCATTCACTTAACCATCATTCAATTCAACAAACAACTAACGTTACACAGTAACCGCAATCGTTAATTTAGTTTCATATCTGTCAGGTAAAATGTTTGATATAAACGCGCCCCCTGCTAAATTTCCGCCACACATTTGGTGGACATCTGCTGGAACATGACTCATAAATTGAAATGGTGGTTTAAGCTTATGTTTACTTTGCCTTATGTTTCAGCCTTATGTTCTCTTTATTTGTTTTTACTAGTCTCACCCACCTCCTTCTTGACGTTTCGCAGTAGCCTCTGGCGAGTCTCTGCTTCTAAAAAAACGCAAACATTGTGGAAAATGAGTTATTAAATATTCGCAAGTCAAAGCGAAACGTTTAATACGGTGTTTGGAAAGATGAAAGCAGCATTTTGTCTCACCTGCTGTTGTAGTTGCCATGACTGCTGCTCTCCGCTCAGCACTAGAGTGAATGAAGACGCACTCGTGAGCTGCTGTTGTTCACGCGCTCTCTGGCTGGCAGCACGCGCAACTGCGAGATCACGTGACCTGACAGGCCGGCCGGATGATTTCTCCACAGAGGTGTACTATATGGAGGACCAAAGCTACAATATTTAAAAACAACACAAAAAATATTAATAAAATACATTAAAAATGTAATAATAGTTAAAATAATAAAGGAATAAATGACTAGCTTAAACAATGTTTTAATCAAAACAGCATTATATCTTTCTTACAGGCCTTTAATCCTAAAAACAGAACTATATGTACTGCAAAAAAGAAAAAAAATATCAAAGGCACTTCTGGTACAAAACGTTAAAAAGCCTTTATTCACATTTAGTGGCTAGACACACGAATACATTAAAATCAATAAAATACTGCACACGGATGCATTTCGGCCATCAGCCACTATAACATGTATTTACTATACAGTATATTGGATTATTATTATTATAAATCAAGTTAAAAATAACACAGAAAAACTCAATAAAGGTGATACAATTACAAATGTAAATTCAGAACAATTTTGTAGGCCTACTGTGCAAGTATGTTGATGGTGGCAGACACAGGCATATCAAAAATTTGTTAAAATGTTAAAAACCGGCTTACTCAGAGTTAGCTAATTTTGCCTTCCATTTCAAGTTCATGTTCATTTGACTTTATTGCTTAACCTAATCTAATAAGTTACAGTATTGCCAAATAGCAAATTTAAAATAGTATGTTAAACTAATTTCAACTGTCAGTTTAATTAAACTTTAAAAAATTAAGATTTTTTACAGTAAAGAACATGTTTTTATGCCTTTGGAAAAATATTGTTAACATGGCTGCACATATGGCTTTCATTGAATTATAATAATGTTATTGTTGTTATATTTGCATTAAATAAAAATGTCCCTTAATACACATATCACCGTAGGTGCCACATTTTAAAAATATATGGTAAATTTATGTAAACTGGGACAAGTCATTTTTATGTATTAATTGAATTCACACAATATATAAAAAATCCAAACTGTAATAAGACACAATGTTAAATGCACACTCATTTGTTAGACACTTTGGATTAAAGCATAGGCTACATTAGTGCATGTAAATGTAGCACAGTAGTTGCTTTTCCATTTGTAGACAATATACTGACATAACATTGACGTTTACTGACATTATTGACAATAACATCATTATATTGACATTTCTTCAACATAAGATGCAGCCGTAATAAAACAAATGAGTGTTTGCTATTTAAATCCATATTGAAGTGCTCCCTGTGTTCCTTCTTATGATATGATAATGTATTTTTTCTTTTGCTGCACAAGTGCACTGTGTTCCCACCTCAGAATGACATTTAATTGAGAAGCAGGTTTGAGAAAATTTCGGAAAAGGCTTACAAACCAGCTAGATTTGTTGCCAAGCAACACTGTATGGGCCCATTAACAGTGCTAATTAAGTAAAGTCTGGGGAAACTGTGTTCTTGATCTCCTTTATCTCTCTGGGGTAAGAGCACCTTATTGTTGAAACAAGACTTTCGTATAATTACATTTACCTGGGACAATTAAAACCGAAAAAGTGCTGTAAAAATCTGATGTGTTTCACTTTTTAAAACCGCATCAAGCTTATCCAAACCGTCATTAAATATTCATGCAGAATTGACATTGGGGTTTGTTGTAACTTGAATATTTGTGACACTGCCTGTGAAAACCCAGACAAAGTCATTGTTGTGATTTATTATTTTGCACATAAAATCATAATGAAAAGAACATTCTGTGAAAATACAAGCTTGATATCTTTAATATTGACAAGCCTGAATAAGGCCCGGCCAAAAATTGCAATTAAAGTCAGTTCAAAGAGGCTTTGAACTACCTGACTGCATGATGCAAAGGCCAAAAGATGATGGCTAGAAGAAGACATTGAAACAGAAATGTGCAAACAATATCTTATAATGTTTAATCTGGGGCTTGCCTTAGTAACAGTATTGCCCGCTGTAGGCAGCAAGCCTGCCATTGGTCACCATCCAAAAATGATCCATAATCAATTAATTCAAGGTTTTTATACTTGACAATACTTGTACTAATTGACTGAGCCTTTTGAAGGGGAAACCTAGCCACTTGTCCAGGATTTAAATTCTTGGAAAATATAAATGCATATGCCAGACTAATAGCTACTCATGAATTTGTGAGCAAATTAACATGGAAAACGTTACAATCATGCTGATGATAAACTGCACCATAAAAAATATTAGTACAGAGCCAGGGCCGGCATATCCCATAGAACCGTGTTTCCCAACCAGCAGGTTGGGGCCCACAGGGGGGCCCTTAAGATCACTTAAAATGATTAAAAATTGGACAAAACAAGCATTAAAATAAGCTAAAACAAGCAACAATCAAGATGTTTCTTATTTTTTGGCCATTTTAGTAGCAAATATCTGTCTAGTCATTCCAAGTTCTACTTAATTTTATGTGGAAACAATTAAGTAAACGGGTGGCTTTCAAATATTGTTGTGGGCAGCTAGGGGGCCTTGAAGTGAAAAAGGTTGGGAACACTACTATAGACGATACAGGTGGTCATATGGCCTAGTTGTGCTGGTATAGATTATGCTAATAGATTTTGACAGCAAAGAAATTGTTAGATAGAGAAAACTATGAAGAAAGCATTGAACATTTACCCAGTTTGTTTGTTAACGTTTTGGAATGAGAGGAATTATACAGAAATGCTTTATACTGTATAACACAATGTTGGCTTTGTACAGCTAAGTCTGATATTTAAAAAAAAATAGCTACATTTTCGCAAGGAAATAACATAAAGAGCCCTAATTAACACTTGAAAAATCTTGATGAATAAAGCAATGAGGAAATCTGCATGCCAATTAAGATCCAACAGCACCAGATGTTCCCACTAAAAGACAGATTGTGTAAATCAATCCTGCCATGTACAAATCCGTATCATTATAGAGGTTTCTGACTGTACTGAACATTCTGTCCTAAAATAAAGCATGCATTTCAATGTTATTGATAATGATTTATAGCTTTGGATTTTACCACAGTGTCATCTTGTGGTGAAAACAGGAAGAAGGATTTACAGTTATGCATTTTCAGAAAATGATGTATTATACTACAGTACAAGTAGTTGCTGTTTATTGTCAATGGTATCACAGATAGTTACATGGTTTAAAGCAGGGGTTCTCAACCTTTATCACTTCAAGACCCCCATATTGTCCACACAAACAATATTAGAAGAAGGCCCCCCAACTAGCAAATAAAATATACTCAGGCTTGACATAACTTAAAAGATGTGTATTCTTTACAAAAATAATCAAACACTATGAAATATCTAGATTTTTAATTGTGTTAGTTCATTTTAATGCTTGTTTTGTCTTATTTTAAATAATTTTAAGCTGTGGCCCCTATGGAAGTTTAGTGAGGCCCCTGCCTCCTTGTTGAGAAACACTGGTCTATAGAATACACAACATCTGACAAAATAAAACTATCATTTTTATGTGTTTGTTCTTTGGAAAAGGTTGCCTTTTAAGGAAAGTGTTGTGGAATGTCCTTGATTTACTTTATATATGAAATTAAAGCTATTTAGTAGTAAAAAAAATTACATTACAGTGATAATTAACTTGCAATACACATAAGTGTCCATTAGGTGGTGACTTGATAACACCAAATATAACGCCACGTTGTCACCCTAAGGATATATGAGGTCCTGTGAGGATAGATGAGATAGATAAATAAATAAAGATACAGTAATTATAAACAAATTGGGGGAAACCTTTTGAACAAACGTACACTAGCCTACAAGGCAAAAAATATAGAGTAAAAGACAAGAAAGACTATGACATTCTTTGAGGACACAAATAAACATTCCAAAGATACAGTAATAGATAAAAGATGATCAAATCAGACAGATATTTTCCAGCTGGAGGAGAATAAGAAGTAAAAAGGAGGATGGAATCTGGGGTAAGAAGATGAATTTGGGTAGGCATCATCAGGGTAGATTGACACAATGATCAGACAGAGTTTATTTAGACAGGTTAGGCCAGACCTAAAGGAGATATCTGTCATCCGAATGATCTGGCAAGACGGGAAACCGTTGATTCTAACAGACAGGAGGCCAAATACTGCTCACCGCCATGCAAATCCATTGTTCAGACCAGTGCACATGGCCTATGCACTGGAAGAACAAAATCAACAGGCAAAAAGTTTTCATCTGTTGATTTTTGCTAAGAACACAAAAGAGATTCCTTTGATATTATTTTTATTTAATATTCCTTTAAAAAGAAATGTCCTTCAAGATTTCCACTCATGTCTGGTGGAATGATCCTCTTATAGGAGTCCAGTCAGCCACATCTCTTCCAAAATTCAAAAAACAACTAAAAACCCATCTCTTTCAAAAAAGACTTGTTATTCATATTGGCATATCCACCCTTTCCATCCTAAAAAAAAATACTAACCTCTCTCTCTCTCTCTCTCACCTGAGTCGACTGGTTCATCTGAATCACCTGGTTCACTTGAATCGCCTGGTTCACCTGAGTCGCCTGGTTCACCTAAATCACCTGGTTCATCTGAGTTGCCAGGTTCACCTGAGTCGCCTGGTTCACCTGAGTCCCCTGGTTCACCTGAGTCGCCAGGTTCACCTGAGTCGCCAGGTTCACCTGAGTCGCCAGGTTCACCTGAGTCGCCTGGTTCACCTGAGTCGCCTGGTTCACCTGAGTCGCCTGGTTCACCTGAGTCGCCTGGTTCACCTGAGTTGCCTGGTTCACCTGAGTTGCCTGTTTCACTTGAATCGCATGGTTCAGCTGAGTTGCCTGGTTCACATGGTTCACCTAAGTCACCTGGTTCACCTGAGTCACCTGAGTCGCCTTGAGTCGCCAGGTTCACCTGAGTCGCCAGGTTCACCTGAGTCGCCTGGTTCACCTGAGTCACCTGGTTCACTTCAATCGCATGGTTCACCTGAGTTGCCTGGTTCACATGGTTCACCTGAGTCGCCTGGTTCACCTGAGTCGCCTGGTTCACCTAAGTTGCCTGATTCACCTGAGTCCCCTGGTTCACCTGAGTCGCCAGGTTCACCTGAGTTGCCAGGTTCACCTGAGTCACCTGGTTCACCTGAGTCGCCTGGTTCACCTGAGTCGCCTGGTTCACCTGAGTCGCCTGGTTCACTTGAATGGCATGGTTCACCTGGTTCACCTGAGTCGCCTGGTTCACCTGAGTCGCCTGGTTCACCTGAGTCCCCTGGTTCACCTGAGTCGCCTGGTTCACCTGAGTCCCTGGTTCACTTGAATCGCCTGGTTCACTTGAATCGCATGGTTCACCTGAGTTGCCTGGTTCACCTGAGTTGCCTGGTTCACCTGAGTTGCCTGGTTCACCTGAGTCGCCAGGTTCACTTGAATCGCCTGGTTCACCTGAGTCGCCTGGTTCACCTGGGTAACCTGGTTCACCTGAGTCACCTGGTTCACCTGTTTCTCCTGAGCCTAAGTTTCATAAATTTCCTGTTTCTGAGTTCCCTGAATTTCCTGTAGAGGCCGAGATGATTACTCCTGAGTTCCCTGTGTCTTGTAGGTCAGCTAACATGGTCACTCTCAACCTCCATAGACACTCTGCCCTTGCCAATATAGCCGTGCACAACTCACATACACTCTTTGCCCTGTCTAAAATGGCAGATTTTGAACTCTTTGTCCTACCTAAGATTGCCAACTATGAACTCTCTGCCTGTTTCAAGATGAGTATTTATGTGCCTCCTGAGGTATTCGCCTGGCCCAAGATGGTTGTTCCTGAACTCATTGTGTTCTTTGCGTTTATGTACCCGTCTCTTGCTAACCTGGTTATGCCAGCCTATCTCTCGTCTGTTTCTGTCTACAGGTCCGGAGCACCACCAGCGCCACCCTGGTTTTCAGTGTTTCCTGAGCCTGTACTCTGGATGGCTGAAGCTTCTCTAAGTATTTTTTGGGGGGGTTATACCCGGGCACATGGATGAGGCAGAAGACACAAAGGACGTTGCCGAGGTGTCTAATCCTCCACTAACTACCTCATGATTATGGTCCACTACTGCCTCATGATCCAGGTCCATCATGTCCACTGCGACCTTATGATCATGGTTCACTGCTGCCTCATAATCCAGGTCCACCATGTGTCTACTACTGCCTCATGATCCAGGTCCACGATGTCCATTGCTGCCTCATGATCGTGGTCCACTGCTGCCTCATGATCCAGGTCCACCATGTCCACTGCTGCCTCATGATCATGGTCCACCATGTCCACTGCTGCCTCATGATCATGGTCCACCATGTCCACTGCTGCCTCATGATCCAGGTCCACCATGTCCACTGCTGCCTTATGATCATGGTCCACATCTGCCTCATGATCCAGGTCCATCTAAGATTAAAATTGAAGGAACAACTTGTCACAACCCCCTGTGCTGATCAAAGACTATTGTCACAGCTGTTTATCCAATACAGTGGGGGTTAAAGATGGTCTTCTGATTGGTCAGTTTGAATGTATTATGTTGGGTTTGGTCAAGTACAGTGGGGGTTAAAGGTGATCTTCTGATTGGTCAATTTGAATGTATCAAGTTAGGCTTAGTCACATGGTCAAGAGATAGAGGATAAAGGTCAAGGGTTTTATGAGCTTTGGGCCTTGGCATTTTAGCTTTTGCCTTTGCATTGGCCTTTTCCCCTTTCCTTTCTTTCTTCACCTAAGTTCTGGGGTTCGGGCCATTAGGCCTAGATTTCAGTTCTCAAGTGTGAATCTCTTTCTTCTAAACTTTCTTTCTCTGTTCTCTATCTTATCAGGTAAAATCTCACATACATTGGAAACAGTCAATTGTTTGTATTATTTACCATTTCATGCATTTATAGTGTAACCATTTCAACTGTAACTTTAAGTCAGTACTGTAATTAAACCTTTTCATTTACAAATCTGTTGTTTAGTTTTGATTTAAGGTTAACACTTAAACGCTCCATATTGCAACACAATATATTCGTACTCTAGCAACTCTCTCAGACATATTGTGTCCGAAACCGGGGAACGATTGCAGTTTTGTTCTCCTTCCGAAACCTGAGATCCCTTACATCCACCATGTGTTCACTGCTGCCTCATGATTATGGTCCACTGCTGCCTCATGATCCAGGTCCACCATGTCCACTGCTGCCTCATGATCATGGTCCTCTGCTGCCCCATGACCCTGGTCCATTAGGACCTCATGACCCTGGTCCATCAGGACCCCATGACCCTGGTCCGTCATTGCCCCGTGACCCTGGGCCGTCATTGCCCCACCACCCAGGACCGTCTGTACTCCGGCCAAGTCCTGCCTTAGACATGATGCGGCGTTCTGTTACCCCGAATTTACACCAACTGCGGAGCGGCTGCAGATCGGCTCCGCTGCCTCTGCCTTAGACGTGGCGTTGTGTTAAAATAGAAGCTCTGCGTATTTGTTCCGGAGGGCTGCGGATGGCCAGAGCTGTGACGGATTCGGAACGCAGTCAGTGGAAATATACAGTCGGTATATAGTCGGTAGAAATCTGGGGTTACTCGTCCGGTGTGCCACCCCTTTTTACAGTGCACCACAAGGTTTACATTTTTATCAGTATATGTGTTCCCTGGGTTCAAACCCATGACCTTTTGTGCTGCTAATGCAATGATCTACCACTTAGCTATACAGGAACCAAAATTTACTATTGACAAAAATGCAATAAAATACATTCTAAAAAATGCTGTGTTATTTTCCTAAGTAGCCCTAACCAGACAAACTGCTCTACAGAGCACGTTTCATCACTATGTTGTCTCAGACAAGAATGGAATGTGCTTTTACAAATGTAGCTGTAAATGTGAATTACATTTTTAATGAATTAAAATCCTCCCTTTGAAACTTTAGTCTCTTTAACAAGCATGAATGGAAACATCACACCTCACTTGGCAGACCCAGGGTAATTATCTGATTCGGATGTGAGTAGACTTTCAATACTGCTCGTGGACTGCCTGTACTGTATAGTTTGTATCATCTCCAGAGGCTCACAGAGATTTGATAACATCATTGTATTGTCTGCACTGACAAATACATTTTCCAGAGAGGAGCTATTATGTATATCATAATTCTTTTCTTGCATATCTATAATATCCATCTCCTATCAATGACTCTATGTCAATAACTCTACAGTATGTCAATGACTCTATGTACATGCTACTAACAATGATACATCATAACGACAATTACTCAATTAATGATATCTCTTAGTTTGCTGATGTTTGATACGGAAACTATTTTTATTTTGGCTTACTGAGTCAATAGCTGCCTTGGCTTTTAGGCAGTTTGTATCTTTTATAATGAGGCAGTTTGTATAATTTGTATCATGGTAATGAGTAATGTAGTTACTTTTGACAAAAAAAACACAGTAATTGTAATAACTTTTATATACACTCTAAATAATGCTGGGTTATTTTCAAACCAGCGTTCGGTCTGGGTTGAAATTAACCAGAACATTTTTATATTTGTCCCAACAATGGGTTAAAAAAACAGCATTTTGGGTTAAACCAACCCAGATTGGGTTAAATTACAACCCTGCGGGATGCCAGGTTGAAAATAACCCAGTATATTTAGAGTAGTATATAACTGTTATTTATTAACAGTTTAAAGCAACACTATGTAGTTTCCATGTAAAAATGACTTACAGCTCCCCCATGTGGTTGAAAAGCGCAACAGTGCCTGGTATCAGACACTCTTCTGCAGGCAGGGGGAGGGGCGGGGCTGTGTTTCCTACCCTCCACCTCGACTTTCAGAGTGTGCTTGTAGCAGCTAGGAGGCTGCTCAGGTTGCAGCAACAGTACAATTTGTCCAGTTAAAAGTTGTTCTATCACTGAAATAATTTTAGAGACATTATTTAAAGGTAAAAAACCTACATAGTGTTGCTTTAAGTAACTTACTTACAAATGCTTTGCATATACAACCAACATTTTCAACAGCTTGTTTTGCGCTACATGTGTTTTCCAAAAGAGTGAACTAACATGACATCTCAGAGACTGACGGCTGGCAACCTGCAGGAGAATAAAAGAGAAATGGCACATCACACTTTTCTTTACCCTTATGAGTGTGTAACAGCACGTATATCTGCTTGACATTAATGCCATACTCTCAAATCAATGTGGGATTTGCCTGATAAACAAAAAAATCTGTTTTTTTATTTATTTAATGCATCTACAGTCATGACTTTTTACCCTGCCTTTATCATTTATTGTACAACTTTAAAAATGCTTATGTATATAGATTTTAAGTAAGTAAATGGTTCTATTGTTCTAACCATCCTGGACAAATTCGTCTTAAACATATTATTAGATTTTATCATTACATTACTACATTACATATAAAACTATTTAAAGAGCACCTATTGTCCGATTCACGTTTTTTTTACAAACCCCAAAGTAAGCGATGACACGAGTTATCGTCTCAAGCATAAAAATTTTTTCTTGGACTACAACAAACACACGGATTGTAGGCAACAGTTTACTTCCTGGGATTGGTGATGTAGAAAAGACCGACATTATCATAATTCCTCCCGCTTCCGACTCACAGCCTGTAAGTTAACACCTATTGGCATTGCATTGTGACCAAATCTTTCAAACATGGTAAGGAGCGTAACATTTCCAGTGACGTCAGAGGTTTTCAGGCCAATCACAAACAATGTACAGATTAGCTGGCCAATCAGGGACACAGCGCTTTTCAAATCTGTGCATTTCAGGAAGAGAGTGAAATCTGGAGCTACAAAAATGTACAGTATGAGGAAAATAATGTGTTTTTTAACCATAAACCATGCAAACATATTGTATTACTATTATGAAATAGATGCACTTTAAATAATGTTTTGTACAAATGGTTTAAATCAAATAGCACTATTATTTCTGTATATGAAGACACAAAATGTGTCAACTGTAAGAAACAAGGTTATTCTCTTTAGACACTGATCCAGAAATTAAAATCACAAACCAAACAGTTACCAGCAATAGCAATACCACACATGCATATCATTTAGCATGCATATGCTCTTCTATCACATTTTAAAGCGCAGCTTATTTCCTCCAGGTGCTCGGTCACGTTATGTCAGAGATGACTGTGAATAATCTTCCTTAGGGGAAGTGCGCAAAAGACAGAAAAAAGCTGTGCCCATTTGAATGTATTGATCCTTATGTGTGTATAAGTGTGCTAAGAATGGATTAGTCTCTCACACAGGGCTTAAAGTAGTAGTAAGATAAGACTCAAATAGTGATGATGTTGTTTTAATGAGAACTAATAGGACACTGAATGCCTTTGGACTTTGGCATGACTTAGCATCTGTTAATTACTAGAAAAAGACTATTATTGCTGCATCAATGTATACATTTTGTTTTGAGAGTGATAAACGCCTTGGTATTTGTTTTTTCAAATTTCTTTTGCAATTTATTAAATAATGAATGAAAATTACTTTATTTTGGTTTTAACATGTAGGCTCTGCAAGAAGACAGTATTATCAGTATCTCTAGACTTATGCATCCTGCATACGATCAATGGAAGGCAATGGACCGTTTATAATTACCTTAAGTGATTTGATATATGATATTGAAGTCAAATCAAAATGGATTCACTTACATACACATCCCCACACATTAAAAATATAAGAGAGTGAGAAACTTTCATTGATCCAGTTGGTTTTATGTTAAAAACCTACATTTATTTGGTCGATTTTGGAGCATTTTAAAGGTTCCAAAGAATGCATTGAAATAATATGTTAAATTGTTCTTTTATATTTAAGGTTTGTGACTTTATTAAGTGCAAACATTATCCAGAAACATTTTACATGTCCATTTACAACCCTTGGATTTCTTCTTTGAATTAAATGGTCTATTTTGCCCTATTTGGAAGGGTCATGAATAATAATATTGAGCTCTGCTCTGATAGCTCTGCTCTGAGGCTCATGCCAGTAGCTCACATTAGTAAACGGACCTTATATGTTTAAGCCTGTATCAGAAAAAACCAGAGCAGTCACAACTTTTAGCATTTTAACAACTTTGTAATTAATTTAATGTGTAATTTATTGTTGGGGAGTACAAGTTTACTATCTATAGTATATGATCACACTCGATAGACTTCTATTGTTTTTATAGAGCACTAGTTACAAATACTATAACTCTAACCCACACTCTAACCAATTAAAAAAGTATTTACTATATTTTTACAGCGTTTTTACAAATGAGGATGGAGGACATCCCCAAAGGGAGGTTTTGCTCACTTTTGGGTACAAATTTGTCTCCAAAATATAGGGGAACATGTACTCTTGTGCAACTAATTATGCCATTTTAGATATTTACTGTTAGGGTGGTCATTCGTGCCAGTTCCGCCGGACACGTCCCGAACAGGTTTTCGAGTTCGATCTCCGGAAGTCGTGTTGGTTGACCACATACGTCATCAAGGTTTAATATTTCGGGTTCAATTTCAGAAAAGCAACCATTACATTTCAGGGTAAGAATGAAACTACAATTTGTATGTCTTAAAAGAAATAAATCTTAATTTTCTAATGTATTTTAACTGAAATGTGAGAACCTCGATGACGTATGCGGTCTAGCAACGCGACTTCCGGAGAACGCACCCGAAAAATATGTTCAGGATGTGTCCGGCGGAACTGGCACGAATGGCCACTGTACTAAATTGGGAGCAAATTGCAAAAGAAACAAACGAGAGTAAAAAAGAAATTTGCCCGGTGGACCATTTGATAACAAAGTGTATATTGATGCTATTGGGGTGGGTTCCCACCAGAATCAGATTGCTGTAGGGTTTGAGTCAATAATTTTTTGGTGGTGAACCTTAAACAAATGTGTAGAACACTGTAAAAAAAATTCCATAGAAATTACAATGTTATTGCAGCTGGGTTGCCGGTAATCCACAGCAGACCCAAATCCATGTTATTCACTGGCAAGAGTTGGCTCAAAGCCAAATAAATTTGAAACATCAGCAAGTCTTTATCTTTACAGAACAAAACCATACAGTAACAGCCTCATGCAGAGCATTCTGGGAACCAGAAATCATCATCAACCTTTTTCTGTATTTTGCTTCAAATTTTGTTTCCCAGAATGCTTTGCTTGATGCTCTTATTTTAGTTTTACTCTGTAAAGACAAACACTTGTTAATGTTTAATATTCATTTAACTTTGAACAAAATGTTGCCAGTAAATAACATAAATTTAAATATACGGTAAGTTACCGGCAACCAGTTGCAAGTAACACTGTAATTTCTACTGAATTTTTTTACCGTCCAACAGGTCACACAGGAAGAAATTGAGAATGAAAACGAGGAGAAAAATGAGGATAATAGTTACGTAAGACAATCTACAGCAAGAGAGAGCTGCCTGGGTTGAAGAGGAACTGCGTGCTTACACATACACATATAGAAATGTAATTGACTATGTTTAGCTCACTAGTGATTCGCATAACATACCCACAGAGATTACACAAATGCTGATTTATGATATAGACGTGTTTGTACTGGCCACCCTGCAAGCTTTGATATTTTGATGTTCATTTTATTTTCTTAAGGAAGTTTTTTAAGGATGTTTTTTGACTTTTAATAGATAAAAGTAATGCAAGAATGCAGAGGCAGAGAAGAGAAGCAAGTAGAGAAGCTTTGTAACCGGAGGAGTTACAACATTCTTCCAGGAGACAGGGGTGGGTTGCTTACAGACATATGATTATACTGTTGCATTTATAAGGTTGTGTTAAAAACTTGAGTTTCCAAAGGGGGGAGAATTGAAGAGAATTTGGGAGAATTATATTCACTGAAATTACAGTATTACTGGTTGCTTATTGTAGATTTTACATTTATGTTATTTACTGGCAACAGTTTGTTCAAAGTTAAATGAACATGAAACATTTTCAGTCTTTATCTTCTACAGTAAGTTACTGGCAACCAGCTGCATAATTACAGCACATTAATTACAGTGTTGCATTTATATACTGTATTTGTTTTATTATCATATGGTTTCTTTACTGAGTGTTTTAACTGTAATGCATATCTTAAAGTTGAATATTAAAGGAACAGTATGTAGGATTGTGGCCAAAACTGGTATTGCAATCACAAAACTTGTGGCAAAAACTGGTACTGCAGTCACACAACTGGTGGCCAATACACAACATGACAACATAAAAATCAGTTGAGGGCTGCAACTTCACTTTTTAAATGACAATATCCTGGCCAGACCACTGTTGTGAGTGATATAAGTATTTGAAATGAAAATTATTTCTTAATGTCTAGTGACATATCAGGGCCATTTTATGATTAATTGATATACATTTCTTATATAGACCGTTTCAGCAGTAACAACATAAACAAGCGGCTGTCCCGGTCCGCACGTAACTTCCGGTAAACTCCGCTAAGAATAAATAATAACAAAGTTCTCTAAACGTAGGTTATTTATATAACAAGCAAAAAAAAAAACACATAGATTACCTAGGAAACCAAAACATTTGTTATTTTCGACGAGGCATTTGTTCAAGAGATCAATTTAGCAACTAACGTTAGTCTGACCATTAAAAAACGAAACCGGAAGTAAGGTTCGGATCCAGACGTGTATCACGTGCGTCCGATGAAACCGTCTATACTGTTTCTTTAATGTGTCTTTTGTCACCTGAATAGAACTGTTTTGCTGTTAAGTTTCAGTTCATCAAAAGGACACTGAGTGCATTGCCCTTTTGAACTAGTTGATTGCAAGTGCATAAGTTTCCAGTTGTGCTGTTGCATTGAAACAAAAATATCTTGCTTTGTAGCAAACAAAGCAAACCTAATTGCTGATTGGTGGAAACAAAAAGGTTGAAAACAAAAACCAGACAATTGGTCATCTCAAATGTGACGTCTAGGTATTAAAAGGTGTTAAAAAACAGGAAGCGTGTGCGTTGGAGTTTCAGTTCAGCTGTCATATCTCTTTGATGATCATCAGGCTGAGCCAGTATTGTGTTTATGCTGTCTAAATACAACTCTTTGATAAAACAAAATTATTTTACATATCTCTCTACTGTATCCATTATTCCATCTGGAAAATCCATGCCAAAGTAGGTACACACACACACACACACACACACACGCGCGCACAGACATGATGGGTTTGATTCCCACGGAGCATATATGGATACATATCTTGAATGCACTCCTATTCATTTTTTAAGAAATCATCTGCCAATTGCTTAAGTGTAATGATGGTAATGATCCTGATAACAATGATGATCACAATGGGATGATGATGTTTCCATTGGCATCAAGTTTCAAAACATTTCTAATAATTATCACAATGCAGCCGTAAAAAAGGTTACGACATACCACAACAACAAACAACAGCTTTTATGCCGTAGTGACAGAATCTAAGGATTAACCAGCTGTCAGTTTAGACTTCACTAGCGCTCCGCTTGCGGCCCTGTACGATCTGAGAGGACATTCAATGATGGGCAGCAGGGCATGTTGGGCCTGTCAGCCCGATGTTCTTTTAAGCGCACACATAAACTCACCCAGACAGCAGCATTCAACTCTACAGCATCAACATTATGAACATTACTTTATTGTGGGGGGGGGGGGGGGGTTTGTAGATCAAGCTACTCTTTCAACCTGATCTGAAACCAGCTTACCCTTATTACATTTGACTTACAGTATTACAACAATTTTACTAATTACACTTTAAAAATGGCTGGGTTATTTTTGACCCATAATGGGTAAATATTGGACAGAACAGGTTAAAATCACCCAATGTTGGGATGTTGTTATGCAACCATGGGGTAAAAATAACCCAGCAGTTGGGTTAAAAGAACCCAAAATTGGGTAAATTTCAACCCAGCATGTGCTCTGTCCAATATTTACCCATTATGGGTCAAAAATAACCCAGCCATTTTAAGAACGTATTACCTCTAACTGGCATAGCTTAACTGGCAGAGCATGGCGCCAGCAACACTAACACTTTGGGTTCGATTCCCAGATAATGCACAAACGGAGAAAATGTACGCTCTAAAATGCACAGTAAGTGTCTGCCAATTGTGTAAAAAAAATACAGGAGAAAGTGTTTTTAGTGTTTCTGGGCTCTCGAGTTATTATTGTTGCTTGACTAGACTCTACTCCTCCGGCCCTTCTCGAGAGCAGAGGTTGAGAAAGGGCCTTGTTAAAAGATAATGTCATTTTAAAATCTCGAAGCATCCATGAATGGATCAGCTGGTGTCTGGTAAGAAGTTTGGATCACGACTGGTTTGGAAAACGTCATGTGCCTGCTCAAACACTTCCTTACTAGAGTTCAAATTATCCATTAAACATGACATCATATTTTCGATTGCTCTGGACAAAGTGCTTGTATATGGACAATGAATAAATCAAGCCAGACTAAGCATCCAAAGGTACTGGTTTATTTTAGGTAACAATGATGTAGTTTGGACTGTAAAAGCTTATGCAAGCGCCAGTGCACCGGCCTAATGCAGTTAGTCACCTTTTAACACCTTTTTTATCCAAATCGGCTCCTATCCCGTAATCCATTACTACTGCAGCAAAGGTATTGTTTTCTTTTGAACACAACGCAAATAGAACTCAAAACGCCGGCGTTCTGTTTGGAAGCCTCATGTTTTATCCATTAGGCCACTAGGCTAACACCTACTTGGCTAGCAGCCCAGCGTAGAAACTCTTGCAAGTATGGGTTACATTCATGTCTCTAGTGTAAATAATAAGAGAGAATAAGACAGAGTAGGATGGCTAAGAGAGGGGCCTCGCGAATGGGGAGTGACAGATAATACTTTAAAGAGCGGAACTATAGGTGAAAATAAGAAAGTCATTGTCGGATTTTGTTACAGGATGGCGGACAAATGTATCTTTTGCAATGATCCATCTTTTCGGATACGGCCATGTAACCTTTCAGGTAGGAGAAAATATTTAATTATCAATGATGACAGGAAACGGTTTAGCAGGTGCGAATATTCTAGGATTGTAAAAAGAAATAATCTTATATTTGTTATTAAATGATCTTGTGAATGATTTGTAGTTCATTGCGAGTCTCCTTTCATATCTGGCTAAAGTATATTTACTTTAGGTTATAATGCATATTTACAGCAATTTACAGTAATTTATAATATTTTACAGTAATTTACAGTTTTGTCTATCTAATTTAAAAATTATCTTTCGCAATGGTGTGCCAATAAAAGTTTCTTTAATATTTTTTTCAGTATAGGCTGGAGAGCACACACACATTTCTTAGATGGTAAAATAAACCATTTCGACTGTGTTTGGTGGCTATAGTGGTGGATTTAGTAGAGAGGGGTGGTGTGACCACTTTTAACTCAAAAATCATTAGAAATGTACGCAGGCATGACTCCATTTAGTTGCACCTTATTGCAAAACATATCGTTCAAAAACGTAAGGTCACTATCTCACAAATATTTAATACAATTTCAGAAAAAAATTATTAAAAGTATCAACAAAATTCAGAATAAGTCAAAACTATGTTATATTTTAGCATCATAGAAGCAACCCTTTAAAACTGTACTTCATTATTTTATCAACCATCTTCTCGGGATGCTTTTAAACAGCTTTTGAACTTCATCAAATACAACAACTCAAAAACAAAAAGCTAAACATGTCACATTTCTTTGGAAAGCTGAAACTCTTGTGATTTGAATGATGCAAACCCTTTTAAGATTCAATCAACATAGCAGGTACAATTTGTGTCCTTTTTTTAAGCCTTTTTCAGCGATGCTGAGGGGTTGAATAAGCTCTGAGGTAGTTTTTCTTCATTAGTCAGTCATAAATTTCATAACTATTTTTGTCAAATAAATGTAAGATTTTTAATGAAATACATACTGTATGTATACACTGTAAAAAAATTCCGTAGAAATTACAATGTTATTGCAGCTGGGTTGCCGGTAATTTACCGTAGATTTAAATTTATGTTACTTACTGGCAAGAGTTTGTTCAAAGTTAAATAAATTTTAAATATGAATAAGTTTTTATCTTTACAGAATAAAACTATACAATAACAGCCTCATGCAAAGCATTCTGGGAAACAATCATAATCAACCTTTTTCTGTTTTTTTGCTTCAGATTTTGTTTCCCAAAATGTTTTGCTTGATGCTGTTTTTTTTAGTTTTACTCTGTAAAGACAAAGACTTGTAAATGATAAATGTTCATTTAACTTTGAACAAAATGTTTCCAGTAAATAACATAAATTTAAAACTACGGTAAGTTACCGGCAACTCAGCTGCAATTTCTACGGATTTTTTTACAGTGTATTCAAGCACAGAAATGTTTTTGTCCAAAAAATGAATTGCAAACATTTAGGCATGTGGGTTCAGATAAAAATATTTTGAAATATTCTCTGAATGAATGTTTACAAGAAACAATTCATGCAATGATCCTAAACATGTTAGCATGCATACATATGCAATCAAAACATACCCATCATAACCTAAATCTATTGTAATGGTCTTAAGTATTTCACATGGGTATAAACCAGGCCTCGTGGCTTCCATTTTGTGAGTCTAACTTTATTTACTGCACTCTCTGGCCATTGGACTACGCGATTACTGCAGTCTTTATATCTGGTTAGGAGTTTTTCGATTATCCAGTGCTAAAAGCAGTGGATTTGATTTCAAACTCTTTTTATTAGGTTTACCTAACGAGGACGGTTAGACCACAGAGCAGATACACTCTCCTGGATCTCCAGTAAATGACATTACATCTGCCTGCTCAGGAAGCCAGGGAAACTCAAAATGCTATTCGCACGGCTCTGCTGTCAAAATAACGTGGGCGCGAAGCTTCGTGATCTATTCCTCATCTAATACATTGACCTAATTTATGGTATAGGGGATGGGTCAAGAAAATAAACAACTTAAGCAAACAATAAACTTCCAAAACAAACAATCCTTCAGTGTCAACACCAGAAAGCCATTTTTTGAAATTAGTAGCCTATGCTTTTTTATTTTTCTAGCTATTGTTAACAAATTATATGACAATTAATCTGCTTTGTTTAGAACTAAATTAACTTTTATTCATATTATATACGAATTTTGTTCTTATGTAATTCAGATATACCTATTTAATGTTTCACCAAATGACAATGGCATACATTGGGAAAACCATTTATTAGGGGTAAAATACAAACAAAAAAATGCTGGGGTGTTGGGTAAAACAAGAACAAACTCATCCTTTGGGTTAAATTAACTTAAGTAATGTCCATATCTGACCCAACAATGAGTTAAAACAACCCAGCATTTTTAGACTGTAGGCTAAGTTTTAAAACAAAATGGCATGCCTTAAACATACCAGACATGTCATTTCCAAAAGAGTTTTATATTTTCATAAAAACATGCCTTAACCATACTTTCAGCCCTCAGCTTAACCATAATGTCATTATCACGATGAGAAATAGAGCAATATTGTTTGAGAACTGAAGCGCGCACTTGGCGTCCATTTGAATGATAGCACAAGGCACGCGAGATGTCAGAGGTGAGTAATGGTGTCGCGCGCATCTCCCGCGTGTAATCTCATTCGATCACATCTCTAGCGCTCAGGTGGGGGGACTGACTCTTGGTTAATCGTGAAGCTTTTACTCTTACCAGCAGTAAAGTCAACCACAGCAGAATGCAACCACGAGCTTAACTCGAAACATTTTACTAAAGTTACTACTTTTTTAAAAACTCGCAAAAGCCATTTCTTACACCTTTAACTACTTCTGCAGCCTGCCAAGTCACCAGTGCACCGAAGATGCCCCACCAAGAGCAAGTGCACGTACACGGAAACCTCTGCGCGCCGGGTCCACCGAACAATTCTGGCTACAACACCAACCCGGTACCGATCATTCAGACAGAATCGCGGGATAAATGGACCAAAAAAATGGATTTCCTTTTATCGGTCATTGGGTTCGCGGTGGACCTTGGAAATGTTTGGAGATTTCCATATATCTGTTATCAAAACGGTGGCGGTAAGAGTTTGTTTTCATACTTTTTCTTTGCATTCATACTTTCTGTTTCTTACAATAATTCATTTCTTTGATGATGTAGTATTTTTACAACTATACAGAAGTATTATGTGATGTTTGTTTGCTTAAATTTAAATAGAAAATGATGAACACGTTTTACGAGCTGTCCAAGGTGCTGAAATAAGCTACAGTAAATACCTTAAAATTTAAAAACTTTCACCAACTTTCTTTAAAGGACTGTTGTATTAAAATAAGGCAGATATTAGTTATATATTTCAAGATAATGAACAAATTGCAGAACCATAAATAAAACTGAAAACTGGAGAAAATTTAGATTTTTTTTATGTCGTCACACTAATTTATTGCTCAAGGTTTATTTATCGGTTTAAAGTTTGTTCTTTTATTAATTTTTCGCATTGCAAACTATTAAAATAATAATTGGTATTATTTATTAATGCTTATTTGAAGAAATCCTCGATACAGAAAACGTCAATCATGTAAAGTCTATGAAACTGCGTAGTCAGTAGTATTAAAAAAAAGCACATATTGTGATGTAAAACAAGTTTTGCTACTTCATTTGACAGGATTTCGAGCTATTCATAAGTGTATTATTAGTTCTTAATTATTTGGTTATTTATTGGCTTATTTTTAATTTTAATATACAAATGTAAGTTCATACACTGTAAAAAAATTAGATGTAATTATGCAGCTGGTTGCCAGTAACTTACTGTAGAACACTCTAAAAACAAACGGTGCTATATAGCACCAAAAGTGGTTCTTTGCTCGTGATCATGGAGGAGCCGTTTTTGGTGCCATGTGGCACCGGTGAAGCACCTGTGTAGAACCATATAGTGCTATGTAGAACCAAATGTGGTGCTATAGTGGTGCTATATGGCACCTGTATGGTTCTGCACGGGTGCTTCGCCGGTTCTTCACCGGTGCTATATGGGACTAAAAACGGTTCTTTTATGGTTGCGATTCAGATCAACAGTTTTGGTGCTATATAGCACCGTTTGTTTTTTTAGAGTGTATAAAGATTGAAAATGTTTCATGTTCATTTAACTTTGAACAAACTGTTGCCAGTAAATAACATAAATGTAAAATCTACAGTAAGTTACTGGCAGCTAGTTGCCAGTAATACCCAGTAATACTGTAATTTCTACACTGTAAAAGGATTCCGTAGAAATTACAGTATTACTGGCAGCTGGTTGCCAGTAACTTACTGTAGATTTAAATTTATGTTAATTACCTGCAACAGTTTGTTCAAATTAAATAAATATTAAAAATTAACAAGTCTTTATCTTTACAGAATAAAACTAAAATAACATCCTCAAGTAAAGCATTCTGGGAAACAAAATCTGAAGGAAAAAAACTGAAAATGGTTGATGAGGATTTTTGGTTTCCAGAATGCTTTGCATGAGGCTGTTATTTTATAGTTTTATTCTTTAAAGACAAAGACTTGTTAATGTTTAATGTTCATTTAACTTTGAACAAACTGTTGCCAGTAAATAACATACATTTAAATTTACAGTAAGTTACTGGCAACCAGCCAACCCTACCAGTAATACTGTAATTTCTACAGAATCTTTTTACAGTGTACAGAAATGTTTTACAGTGCATTTAATTACTCCCATCCTTCAGGGGCTTTTCTTATCCCTTATGTCCTGATGGCTGTATTCGGTGGAGTGCCACTTTTCTACATGGAGTTAGCTCTGGGACAGTTTCACAGAACAGGTGCCATATCCATATGGAAACACATTTGCCCTATTTTTAAAGGTAGGATAATAGTCAGCTGAATGTTTTCATGCAAAAAAGCTCTATAAAATCAATACAGTAACATTGTTATTAAATGTATAGAATAATATAATTAGTCTGATTTGGATATTCAACACTGACATCATTTCCTTTTCTCTATTAGGCATTGGTTTCGCCATCTGTATCATTGCTCTGTATGTGTCATTCTACTACAACACCATCATCGCCTGGGCTCTGTTCTACTTTTACTCCTCCTTCAGTAGCACTCTGCCCTGGACCCACTGCGATAATGAATGGAACACAGAAAACTGCACTGACTACTTTGGAAAAGACAATGTGACCTGGACAAACTACTCACGCTCACCTGCCGAGGAGTTTTACACGTAAGTGCATGTAAGTGGCTGCACTGCTGGGGCAAATATGGCAGAGAGAGAGAGGCAGATCAAAAGAAAGGAATAAATCTAAGGTGGAGGTTGTTGCAAATGTGATTGGAAATATGTCAATTGTGAGTGACTGGTTGCATTTAAAAAAATTCAGATCTGTAATATGCACTGTAAAAAAATCCGTAGAAATTACAATGTTATTGCAGCTGGGTTGCCGGTAAACTACCGCAGATCTAAATTTATGTTATTTATTGGCAAGAGTTTGTTCAAAGTTGAATACATTTTAAATATTAACAAGTTTTTATCTTTACAGAATAAAACTATACAATAACAGCCTCATGCAAAGCATTCTGGGAACCAGAAATCATCATCAAACTTATTCTGTTTTTTTCTTCAGATTTTGTTTCTCAGAATGCTTTGCTTGATGCTCCTTTTCTAGTTTTATTCTGTAAAGACAAAGACCCGCAAATGTTCAATGTTCACTCAACTTTGAACAAAATCCTGCCAGTAATAACATACACTGTAAAAAAATTCTGTAGAAATTACAGTATTACTGGGTATTACTGGCAACTAGCTGCCAGTAACTTACCGTAGATTTTACATTTATGTTATTTACTGGCAACATTTTGTTCAAAGTTAAATGAACATGAAACATTTTTAGACTTTATCTTCTACAGTAAGTTACTGGCAACCAGCAGCAAAATTACAGCAAAAGTGTAAATTTAAATCTACGGTAAGTTACCGGTAACCCAGCTGCAAATTTCTACAGATTTTTTTTACAGTGTGCCAAGTTTTAGTTGACAATGCTGTCTAATACATTTGATCCCACATATATTGACCTCACCTTTGAGGTTTGCAACTCCACACACATTCAGGTGTACAATGATCAGTGAAAGCACCATGTATTCACTGACTCCACAGGAGGAATGTCCTTGCGGTCCATGAATCATCCGGTCTTGGAAATGTGGGATACATTCGTTGGCAGCTCATGTTGTGCCTCTTCCTCATCTTCACCATCGTCTACTTCAGCTTGTGGAAAGGAGTCAAGTCGTCGGGAAAGGTTGCAGAGAACTTAAATAAAACATGATTTATTGTTTATTGATCTGAGATCAATTTACTTAACTCACTCGCTACTATCTGTCTCAGGTGGTATGGGTGACTGCCACTCTTCCGTATGTGGTACTGTTGATTTTGATGATCCGCGGTGCCACCTTGCCAGGAGCGTGGAAGGGAGTTGTGTTTTATCTCAATCCCAAATGGGAGAAACTAAAGGAGACCAGCGTGAGTGCTTTTCTTTTACTTCCTTTCTTCTTCTCTTCCCTTTGTTTCTTCATTGACAGATTCATTGCTAAATTAGATTGTGTTGTTTTCTTGACATCCTTATCTTGTTACCCGTTTAAATGTATTTATGTGCGGTTTTAATTCTGTAGAAGGTATGTTCATGGGAGAGCAGTAATAAAAAGCACTTGAGGCTTATGGACATGTACACAAGCTCACTTTGAGAAAATATTGATCTTATACCAAAAAGGGTGTATTTTTTTACACATTTTGACATCAACTTATTAGTGTCTCAATGAAGGAAATATTAAAACTGCATCTTTGTATTCTTTATAAGCTTTATAAGTGTGTTGTTAACTGTTTGCTCTGAGATGCAGCTACTGCAGAGAACCATTATGAGAAGCAAAAATAAAGCACTAGGGACTAATGAGATGCGTAATTGGTTTAAATTTTTTTCCATCATGAAAGGCCCTCGCACTCATTGACACACACACATAAACGCACGTTTTACATGTTGCACAAATCAGATCTGAGCAAGCACCGCCTCACCAACGTTCCCAGTATTCTGTGATGTCATTGTCTTTGGCGTTTCCCACCCCAAATTGCCCACCTTCCTGAAATATGATGCTTTCTTTCTCTCTGTTTATGGACTTGTTATTTTACAGTTACGTTTTATTTCTGTAGGTTTGGGTAGATGCAGCGGCACAGATCTTCTTCTCTCTTGGTCCTGGGTTTGGTGTGCTGCTTGCCCTTTCAAGCTACAATCCCTTCAACAATAACTGCTACAGGTAGAGTAAACCTTTCTATCAGGGGTGGCTCAATGGCCACATCTGATTTTGAAACACCATCCCCAACACCCAACTATCAAAGACGAGTTTCCATCACTCACATTTGTACGATTTTTGTTCGTAAAATCAGTTTCTTTATGTTTTGTACAGAGATGCCATCGTAACCAGTCTGGTAAACTGCCTGACAAGTTTTTTGTCGGGATTTGTTATATTTACTGTCCTGGGATATATGGCCGAACAGAGAAATGTAAATGTGGAGGATGTAGCCAGGGACAAAGGTAAGCCAATCAAGTGTTGTGTTTTATGTAGGCTACATTAAAGAAATCACATAAAGCATGAATTTTGTTTCATTCTTTCGCGGTATGCATCTTTTCTCTAGGGCCGAGTCTGCTTTTCATCACATATCCGGAGGCCATTGCAAACATGGTTGGCTCGACTTTCTTTGCCATCATCTTCTTTGCAATGATGATAACGTTAGGACTGGACAGCACCGTACGTACACACCTAAAACTGCTGTAATAACTACTTAGATATTGGCGAAAATGGATACTTTGCCTTAAAAGCAGAGCTAGATTCAAACCCCCCAGTCTCACGAAATTAGGAACACGTAATTTTTTTATTCTTTTTCGTGATAATGCCAAGATTTCCACGTTTTTTCGTGATCGTATCATGAATTTCTGTTTATGTGTCACTGTCACGTATTTGTTACTTAACTGTTTTGTCCTATTTTCTTACCATTTTCACTTCGGTTTACGGTTAGATTTACATAAAATGACATCCTTACCCAAATCCAACTCTAACCTTAACGCCAGACGACAATGGTTTAAAATTTAGAAATTATAAAAAAAATCTGAAAAATAATATAAACCAAGACTTAAAGTGACATCCTAATGCAAACACCAAATCTAACCCTAAACCGAAGCGAAAATGGTTTGAAAATACGTAAAAGCAGTTTAGTAACCAATACGTGGCAATGACACATAAACAGAAAAAAACCCTTGGAAATTCGTGACAGTATCACGAAAAAGAATCAAAATATTACGTGACTATTGGTACATAATTTTGTGAGACTTGGTAGTCAGAGTTAAAGGAATAGTCTACTCATTTTCAATATTAAACTATGTTATTACCTTAACTAAGAAGAGTTGATACATCCCTCTATCATCTGTGTGCGTGCACGTAAGCGCTGGAGCACTTCGATAGCATTTAGCTTAGATAGCATTTAGCTTAGCCCCATTCATTCAATGGTACCAATCAGAGATAAAGTTAGAGGTGACCAAACACATCAACGTTTTTCCTATTTAAGACGAGTAGTTATACGAGCAAGTTTGGTGGTACAAAATAAAACGTAGCGCTTTTCTAAGCGGATTTAAAGAGGAACTATATTTTATGGCGTAATAGCACTTTTGGGAGTACTTCGACTCGCCGCAGTAACACCCTCCCTCTCCCATTATGAGAGGGAGAAGGGGAGCGGACTTTTCAGGCGAGTCGAAGTACTCCCAAAAGTGCTATTACGCCATAAAATATAGTTCCTCTTTTAAATCCGCTTAGAAAAGAGCTACGTTTTGTTTTGTGCCACCGGACTTGCTCGTATAGCTACTCGTCTTGAATGGGGAGGGCGTTGATGTGTTTGGTCACTTCTGGCTTTGTCTCTGATTGGTACCATTGAATGAATGGGGCTAAGCTAAATGTTATCGAAGTGTCGCAGCGTGCCCCAGCGCTTACGTGCACGCACACAGATGATAGAGGGATGTATCAACAATTCTTGGTTGAGGTAATAACATATTTTAATATTGAAAATTAGTAGACTATTCCTTTAACAAAAACTAAACCAAGTGCTACACTGTAATAAGTGAAAAGTTGGATCAACTTGAAAAACTAATTTTAATTGGTAACCCTTAAAAAAGTGTGTTTTTTTTACTTAAAATTTTTACTTTAGTTGCACCCTTTTTTTTAAGGTTAAAGGGTTACCAAGTAAAGTAATTTTTGAGTTCATCCAACATTTCACTTTTTAAATTTAAAGAGTGTATCACTAAACAAGAAACATTTAGAAATGAAAATCTATAAAAAGTTTGAATTCAGCCTGTAAGCAGTTTGAGCTGAAGAAGAGAAGAATAATGAAATAGAGATTTATTTAATAAAAATATAAAACTCACAAAAGTTTCCTCTTCTCTGTCTTGTCTCATTGCATCTGGAATACTTCAGTTTGGTGGTCTAGAGGCCATAATCACAGCTATAATGGATGAGTATCCAGATGTTTTTTCCCAACGGCGAGAAGTGTTTGTTCTCGGACTGGTGGTTGTTTGCTTTCTGGGTTCTCTGGGCACCCTTACTACAGTAAGTTCAAGTGAACTTAACTGTCTCCATTTACATTTAGTGCATTTCACCAATTTATTACAGCACAATAGGTGTGGGTCATTGCAAACAAGACAAAAGTAGAAACATCAGTAAGTGTTTACTAAATCGATATAAAATTGCTGTAATTCCTTATTAGGGTATGCAAAGGTTTGTTTCTAACACTTAAAGACACTTAAAGTAAAGTTTGGCAGGCTTTAAAGGTCGCTAGATTGTTTTTAATTTAATTTACTTTTTGGCAGGGTGGTGCATATGTGGTAAAGTTACTCGAAGAATTCGGAGTCGGGTCTTCGATTATAGCTATTGTCTTTTTGGAGGCCACTGCAGTATCCTGGTTTTATGGTGAGAATAACAATGCAAATCCCTGCCAAACATTAACCAACTGTACATGTTTTCATATTAAAAAAGCCTTTTTCTATTTTGTGCAGGTGTTAACAGATTCAGCAATGATGTCAAATCAATGTTGGGCTTTACTCCAGGACTGTTCTGGAGATTGTGTTGGGTTGCTATCAGCCCAGCATTTCTGGCTGTAAGTCTGAACAAACATCTGACATCTGACAAACATTCAAGGTCCTATATGAAATGTTTCGTGTTAAGTGCAATTTATATTTCTGCGTTGAGTGTATGGTGTATCCTATGCATAGACTTATCCTTCGACGTACCCTGTTGTGCACCTCTCCAAAAATGTAACAAAGGGTCAATTCTACGCAGACCACAAGCACAGTGATAATTCCACTAGAACCCCTCCCTTAGGCCAAAAAAATCTGCGTCACATTTCTTCATACGCATTTTCACATGCAATGGTAAAAACAAAGATGGACCAAGTTGAGGAGCGATATTAAAGGATTAGTCAATTTTCCAGATAATTTTCTCACCACCATGCCATCCAAAATGTTAATGTCTTTCTTTGTTCAGTCGAGAAGAAATTATGTTTTTTGAGGAAAACATTCTGGGATTTTTCTCATTTTAATGGACTTTAATGGACCCCAACACTTATTTGTTTTAATGCAGTTTAAAATTGCAGTTTCAAAGGACTCTTAATGATCCCAAACGAGGCATAAGGGTCTTATCTAGCAATACGATTGTCATTTTTGGCAAGAAAAATAAAAAATATGCACTTTTAAACCACAACTTGTCTTCTTCCTTCGGCTGTGTGACTAGCCCGTGCGACCTCACGTAATTGTGTAAAGACGTTGAAAGGTCACGTGTTACATACATGAAACGCACATTTGTGGACCATTTTAAACAATAAACTGACACAAAGACATTAATTAGTATCGTTCGACATATAACAACATTGGAACGGTCCTCTTTCTCCACACTTGTAAACACTGGGGCGTAGTTTCGATACCTCGTCCGTAACCTCTTGACGTGATGATGTATTACGTGAGGTCGCGCTGGTGCATCACACGACCGGAGGAAGACGAGAAGTTGTGGTTAAAAAGTGCATATTTTTTATTTTTCTTGCAAAAATGACAATCGTTTCGCTAGATAAGGCCCTTATACCTCGTTTGGGATCATTTAGAGTCCTTTGAAACTACAAATTTAAACTGTATTAAAACTGTTAAGTTTTGGGGTCCATTTGAGTCCATTAAAATGAGAAAAATCCTGGAATGTTTTCCTCAAAAAACATAATTTCTTCTCGACTGAACAAAGACAGACATCAACATTTTGAATGACATGGTGGTGAGTAAATTATCTGGATTTTTTTTTTAAGAAATCGGACTAATCCTTTAATCCTAACAACTAAAGCTGCAACCAAGCTGCAAGTCTTCGGCACTTGCCTTGATACTGTAACATGCTCGTGGACATTGCCTTTTAGCGATCTGCATTAATGTAACTGCATGTAAACACGAATAATGATGCATAATGAAGTTAAAAAGAAAACTGTGACGTGTAGCCTGTGGCGTAGATCAGACGCAGAACTATAGATCACGCTTTAGAGTGAAATTGTGGTTGAATCATATTTTATTCCCTCAAAACTTTTTCCTCTCAACTTTTATTGCCTTAAAACTCATTCTCTCACCTGTACACACTGTCACTATCCCAATCTGAAAATCACTGACCCTATATAAACTCTTAGGGGCAGTTTCCTAGACGGGTTTAAAGGGGACATTTCACAAGACTTTTTTAAGATGTAAAATAAATCTTTGGTGTCTCAAGAGTACGTATGTGAAGTTTTAGCTCAAAATACCATATCATTTATTATAGCATGTTAAAAATGCCACTTTGTAGGGGTAAGCAAAAATGTGCCATTTTGGGTACCTAATTATAGCACTTAAACATGGAAAAAGACAGATTTTCATGATATGACCCATATCATCCAGGACTAGACCTTAGTTATATTAGGATAGTTAAGTAGTTTTTACAAACATACCTTACAAAAAAACATAATTTGTGTGCATCTTGTGACAAAACCGATATATGTTAAGATATGGCAGTGCAAGTTGTTTTTAAATGAAGCTCAACAACATCCATTTAGTCTCTAAGCCCTGTCTGGGAAACCGCCCGGTATAGTTTAATATTCCTGTAACAATTCTGTATCCATCATAGCTAATCACAAAAGGCCTGGCATAAACAGTTAACTTTCCACAACCATTTTCTTATTTATATTTTTGCTGTCTTTCTGTTTCATTCTTCTAAAAGACATGATAAACGGTTGCTTCTCTTATCTTTAGGGATGAGATTATTTGAATTGCTGGAGAGAAGACATTTGTCAGAGTTCATTCAACTCCACCGAGCTACAGTTTTCTCATCTTCATAGTGAGACGTAGGGTCTAGGATAAAAAATGACTTTTGGTATATGCAATAACCTGATCATAGCCACAATGTTTTGAAACATATCAACCCGTGTGAACTCTTTCATACGTGCAGGGGCATTGAGTACAATGTCCTGCCCTGAGTTAATATCCGAGTAAAGCTGGAGGGTAATTGAATTGAAAGTTACTTTAACTAAAAGCTAAACCTACTGTTGGTCTAAGTAAAATGTAAAGACACATTAGATACCCATCCTCTTAGATAGATACATTAAATTATAAAGATGAAATGAAAAATTCAAAGCAAGAAAACCATGTCAAAAAGGCACAATTGCACATACATTTTTAACAAGAACTATCCTGCGGCATATAAAGCCTCGGATAAGATTGAAAAACTGCTTTATTTATTCTTTCGCTCTCAGCCACTAAATCTCTTGTTTCTTTTTCTGTGTTTGCCTTTTTAGTACATTATTATCAGCTCACTGCTGTTCCCCCAGCCCCTCTCACTATTCGACTACGAGTACCCAGACTGGAGCATCACGGTAGGTTACATCATTGGATCTTCCTCCTTCATGTGGATCCCCATATACATGGTGTACAAGCTTGTGTGGACTCCAGGCTCTCTTAAACAGGTAAGATTGCTTATAACATATGTGTAAATAATTAAGATTCAATTAATAGGCACTTGTCTTTTTAAAAACTCTTGGATTCGATTTTAGCGGCTTGCTGTTTGTCTGCGACCAGAGAGAACTCTACCAGACATCCACGCAGACAGCATGGGTCTAAGTCCTGTTCCTCAGAGCCTATCCCAGCCTCCGACACCAATACTTAACGCAAATAACAAAGCAATTGCTGAATTATATGTGTTTTAAATTAAACTAAGACTTTATTATAAGGATAAAGGGCAACTTTGAATTCAAATTTATTTGTAAGAAATATAGCCTACAATTAGATCTGAATCATAAAAAATAAATTGTGTTAATAATTATATGTTAATTATGGTTCCTAATTTACCATGCTGTGCAATTTACAAATTGTTGATGTTCTTTTTTTTTATTTAAGGTTGTGTAAGAGTTCAGTGGTATTTTTTACATTTTAAGTCATACACTCTCCAAGTCACATTATTATTTATTATTACTTTATTTTTTATTTTTTGAGAGAGAGACAAGAGATATCTGCTAGATATTACCTCATTGTGAGAGATTCAGCCAATAAGAAGTTTATATTTCTTTCTCATTCATTTTTCAGAAATTTTAAACATTTTAGTGTGTTCTGCCTTAACTATGCCTAAGTATTGTAGCTAATTTATGTTAAAGGAATAGTCTACTCATTTTCAATATTAAAATATGTTATTACCTTAACTAAGAATTGTTGATACATCCCTCTATCATCTGTGTGCGTGCACGTAAGCGCTGGAGCGCGCTGTGACGCTTCGATAGCATTTAGCTTAGCCCCATTCATTCAATGCTGCCATTTAGAGATAAAGTTAGAAGTGACCAAACACATCAACGTTTTTCCTATTTAAGACGAGTAGTTATACGAGCAAGTTTGGTGGTACAAAATAAAACGTAGCACTTTTCTTAGCGGATTTAAAAGAGGATCTATATTTTATGGCGTAATAGAACTTTTGGGAGTACTTCGACTCGCCTGAAAAGTCCGCTCCCCTTCTCACTCTCATAATGGGAGAGGGAGGGTGTTACTGCGCCGAGTCGAAGTACTCCCATAGGTGCTATTACGCCATACAATATAGTTCATCTTTTAAATCCGCTTAGAAAAGCGCTACGTTTTATTTTGTACCACCAAACTTGCTCGTATAACTACTCGTCTTAAATAGGAAAAACGTTGATGTGTTTGGTCACTTCTAACTTTATCTCTAAATGGTACAATTGAATGAATGGGGCCAAGCCAAACGCCATCCAAGCGTCACAGTGCGCTCCAGCGCCCACGTGCACGCACACAGACGACAGAGGGATGCATCAACAGTTCCCAGCCAAGGCAACAACACACTTTAATATTGAAAATAAGTAGACTATTCCTTTAACACTTTGTATCATCTGTATTGATATTGTGCCTCACCAAGAAAAAGAAAAAAAGGGAGCATCTTCTGTTCCTGTTTGGGACTTACATGACTGTTTCTCAATGTCTGACAAAACTTGAGACCTATGTGTAATGAGATTAATTTCCTCCCACCATTTTTCCAAATAAAGAACAGTTGGAAAATTGATGTCTATATACAATGTCTGCAAAGTTTGTGTCACAGTTATGCCTATCTATCTATCTATCTATCTATCTATCTATCTATCTATCTATCTATCTATCTATCTATCTATCTATCTATCTATCTATCTATCTATCTATCTATCTATCTATCTATCTATATCTATCAGGGATGCACGATATATCGGCCGACATATCGTTATTGGCCGATAACTGCTTATTTTTAATATTATCGGTTATCGGTCTGATAGCTAAATTAGGCCGATAAATGAAAGCCGATAAATTATGGATTATTTTGGTTTGTTGAACCACTTCACTTGCTCATTGCTGGCCATGTGGAGTTTTGATTGGTGCTTTCTGTGACATAGCACGAAGATGACACATGTTGCGGGCTTAAGAAGAGTATGCTAGTCTAGCGCAAAGACAGGATGTCCGCGGTCTGGGAGTTTTTCATTGTGAAATTAATATGAATATTGATCGGCCTATATATATCGGTTATCGCCCCCCAAATATAAAGAGTTATCGGTTATCGGTATCGGCCAACATTTCCATATCTGTGCATCCCTACTATCTATCTATCTATCTATCTATCTATCTATCTATCTATCTATCTATCTATCTATCTATCTATCTATCTATCTATCTATCTATCTATTTATCTATCTATCTATCTATCTATCTATCTATCTATCTATCTATCTATCTATCTATCAGAGTACAATATTGATTTCATTTCCATGTCTTTTAGTCTGAACAGCCCTCGCACCGTTGCATCTTAATTAACATGTTGATTTGCATTGAGCTGCAGTGTTCAGCATTGTGATGAGATGTTTTATTAAAGACTAGATCTTCAATCGCCGCCAATCACAGCTCTGGGAAACGGCCCTCAGTCGTGCCAGTTTCAGGTATGGGGTGAGAGAAAAGAGAAAAGATAATGCTATTCCACATTCAACCTCTTCTAGCAGAGGACACAGAATGGATCAAAGGCTTCAGCGCAGAGAACTGGAGTAGAGGTGGACCTTAGATTCAACTACAGAGGATCCTAACAAAAGGGCTGCAGGCTCTGTGCTTCTATGTTAATTGCCTAAATGAAAGACCCAAGAGTTTACATTGCATGGAAAAGGCTTGAAAGTGAAGAACTGTATTCTGACCTACAACATGGTAGTTGATATACTGTGTCATGGGAATTAACAATACAGGTTGACATCTGAGGAAAGGTGTATATGCTGTGACTGGTTATCATGTCTATCTCTTTGATGTTTTTGGCAGACACCTTTACTTAAAGCAAGTTACAGTGAATTTTAAATGTACATTTTTCTATACATTCATAAAACTAGCCATCACATAAACCTTTCTGCATTTAAAGATTTGATGAAGACATTAATTGTTGTTGTTTTTTACGTGGACACCATCGTTGTAATCATTCTTTTTGGGACATTTGGTCCATGCAATGTACTAAACCGTCTTAATAATCATTATATATTTTATTTTAAATAATTACAACATCTTTCCCAAACAAAACTTTAAATTCTTCATGTGCAAGACCACAGGGCCTCCACTGGGAATTGAGCTTTAACTCGGCGGCGTTAAGACCTCACAGCAATGAGGATGATACAGCATCCCTAAAAACGCCGCTGCTGCGCGATGTCAACACGACTGTTATTTCTCGTCGCTACCTATATAGCGTTTATTTCATTTGGAAATGCACAACTTGCTGGGTTTAAAGCCAACAACAGACCATACGAAGTGCTCCTGAGGCAAAATTTGGGTAAGAGTTTTAATTTGGGTAAGAGTTTAATGTTAAACGCGAATTAACCTCGGCCTGCCCTGTAGCATCCAGTATGGATGAACCTGCCATTGTCAGATTTATTCATACAAAACTATCTGTACAAAAATTTTTTATTATAAATTTGTTAACATTTATAATGTTACGCAATCATAATCTGTTGTACAAGATTCGCACATTTGTATGTTTGAATGAGGTGTACAAGGTTAGCTTGTATTTGTTTACGTCACCAGGCTTATTTGTTTTATTTACCCCTGCAGTTCTTCTTTCAAGTGTTATCTCTACACTGTTGGTGATCATGATTGTCATGGCAGTTTGCGTCTACAAACCTCTCCGACGACGGTAACGCCTTGCTTTTGGATGAAAATGCGATGGACCGAACGGACATCACGAATGCTACTATGGCGACGGGATGACAGTTAATATTCATAACTCAAGCCCCGCCATTGGACCATAACAACGCAACGTTGGAACGAACTAATTAATATTCGGAAGACAACTCTTCACCATTGGACAACAACCTACGTCACAATCTACGTCAGTATGAGCAAATTAATAATGTTGAAGGCTCACCATCTGCGCATCAACACATTGTTCGATTAAATTAAGCTTTTATTCTCATATTTATCCCCACTTAAAACCATGGGAATTGCCTAAATCTAATAACTGCGACTAGACAAAACATTGTGGGAGTTTTGAAACGAAACACTATAACAGCCACAATCATACTTATAGTTTCAGTACGATGATTTTTATGAACACTATTTCCAAGCTGTTTATTTATTTATAGTCTGGTTGTACATGTATTTATTTTTATTAAGTACTATATTTTATTTTAATTTTGTGTATTTATTATAAGATCTTTTATTTATCTGGTTTGTATCTGTCAGATCTATTAAAAATGCAAAAAAAAAAAAAAATGAATCTGTGTGAATCAATATCCCTTTATGTAGTCTAACAGTTGCCATAGCCATACACAGCAGCCCACCTTCACCAGACTACCTTTCAAATCCAAAAAGGCTCCAAATTTCACAGACATCTCCGGAGAATTCTCAAATTCCAATTCGATTAGTCTCACATCCGATTTGCTTGATCTAAATGTTAGTATAGGCCTACTTAGTACTGAGTTCCCCATTCTTGTTTCTGTTTAAGTGTGCTTACTGAAAGTAGTTCCACATTGAACTGGTATAGTCCCAAGTGTTATGTCCTCAATCCCATCAGTCCCTTTTAAATGTCATCTTATTGTGGAGAAAGGAAATGACGGAGAGAGACATAATTCATCCTCCTGATATAGAAACAATACTTTACAGATACTTAGAAGACATGTGGATATTAACTTTAGATGTATTGACATCATTGTTTATTTTAGCAGGTGGCTAAAATGAGATTCTAGACTAGAATCAAAAACTGTAAACACTTGGTTAACTGAAGCTGCAGCACACGACACTTCAATTAATTAAGTCAGGCAAACTAAATCAATTAAAGTTGCAGTTTTTCCGTGAAGCAAATTAAATGCTTTCAAAGCCAGCTAGTGAACACTATAAATGTATTTTACGTGGCATAGCACGAGTTATTTGTCTGCTCAGAATAATTTACAGGTGCAAAGCTGCAAATGACAGAATTTTTTATTTTTGGGTAAAATATTTGTATACAGGTGTATACCTGGATGTTGACATCTATCAACAATAGATCGAATTCATCTTCTCCCAACCCACTTGTCCTCTGCAGGTTTGTGGGGGGCTGGACTCTATCCCAGCATCTTGGGCAAAAGACAGGATGGATACCCTACTGAAAAATCCTGCTGAAACCAGCATAAGCTGGTAGCTGGTTTAAGGTGGCAGTGGCTGGTTTAAGCTGGTCCTCCCAGCCTGGCAAAGCTGGTCAAGCTGGTGGGTCAGCTGCTCTTCCAGTCCAAGTCCAGCTAGACCAGCTTAAAAAGTGACCAAAACACTGCTTGACCAGCTTAAAAAGTGATCAAAACACCACTTGACCAGCTTGCTACACCAGCAATACCAGCTAAAACTAAGCTGGCAGACCAGCTAAAATCAGCTCACCAGCTTATGCTGGTCTTACTGTAGCTGGATTTTTCAGTAGGGTACACAGTGAATAAATGGTTTATTGCACAACAAAATTAAGATAAGATAATGTTATCACAGCAGAAAGCTCGCTATTTTCCAGCATAGAGTTATTTCCTTTGCTTTCTTTTTTCTCTGAAATCATGATTTTACACCACAGTGGGCTTAGATTGACAGCACACAGCCCTAAACCATTGCTGACATACAACTTTCATCTGCCAACAAATGGCACTTAAAGGTCTGTTAAGATGGAAGTGCGGCAACTGAAGGTAAATGAGGTGGAAACAAAAGTAGACATCCTTTAAGAAAATGTTACGGTACACAAGTTTTCTCTTTGTGTATGAATAAACATCTTGATTTTAGTCTCCTCCTTAACCCCTCTCTTATGCATTTCTGCAGTATAACAAATTCCCCAAAACTCATTTGTGTTAGTGTGAAGTTTATGTGCAGTAAGCCACTGCCACATAACCTTCATCATACCCAACATAGAATGGCTGTGTGTGATTTTACCATAATGCACTCTGTTTTATTACTGTAATTAAGTGGTTCTCAAACTTTTTTGCCATGCGGCCCTCCTTGTGTAGGGTGGACCCCTTCGTTGCCCCCCAAAGAAAAATTATGACACAAAACGTTCTAAAACTTAAAATTTTAAACAATGTTGTAGACTTATTTTTCTGAGGTTTAATTAGAATTAGTGATAAATGAATGTATTTTATAAAATGTCATAAAACTGGGCCCCCCAGTATGAGAACCACTGCTGTAATCTATTATGATGTGTGTGACGGAGCAGACGATTAACCCATACCTGTAGTTTTCCTTGCAGACATTGTGACGTACAAACCTATACTTTTGTTTGTGAAAAACACTGATATTAAATATCTAACATGTAACTCAACATAAACTCAAGAAAGGTAGAATCACTACACATTAACAGTGCCATCTACTGGCTCGTGTAACAAAACCATGTTTCTCTGTAATACAGTATCACTCTAAAAATAATGCTGGGTTATTTTCAAAAAGGGATTAAACGTGTTGTGTTGTTTCAGGCCAAAATGCTGGTTTGTTTTAACTCATTGTTGATTCAAATATAAACATTTTCTGGGTTAATTTAACCCAAATGGCTGGGTTTGTCTCATTTTGAAGCGTTGGGTTGGAAAAAAATCAAGTTTATACTCTAATCACCTTTTTAGTTCTCATATGCTGTATTATTGTGGATCTTTTTTTACTTTTTATATTGCAGGGTAACCTTAGTTAACTTCAAATTCAAGGACCTTTCAAGAACTTTCCAGGTCCGATACCCTCAAATTCAAGGACTAAATGTGGGGACACATTTCAAGCAAGAGCAAGGTTACATCGTGTTACCTTTTAAGATAGATTGTTACAGTTCCCTTTCGAGGGAACTCGCGCTATGTCACTGCGGTTACACTTTGGGGACCCCTTCAGGGGTAAGTGCGTCTGAATGTGTATATCAAATTCAACCAATGGTGAGGCTTAACAACAAAGGCAGGGTGACAGGAGTCAGGAAGTAACGCTATCTGAAATATTCCCAAAGACGGCATTACAGGGACGCAGGAAGTATGGCAAGGGAGACGCAGCGTCTCGTTCCCTTCTCAGGGAATAACAGTTATATAATCCGAGACGTTTTCATGTGTCAAACACAACTATGCAAAAAAGTATTTTGGAATGAATCAACATTCACATACAGAAGATATAAGCATTTAAAATTAATAGTTTAGCATGTGTGCTTAAAAAGTCAAGAATTTTTATGATATTATCGTACACTACACGGGGAAAAATATGGATTTTTTCCCAGAAAACTTCTTGCACAAAATAGATTCAAGCACTTTCAATGACCTGTATCTATGTATGTTTATTTTCAAAAACTTCCCAGGGCCTTGAATTTTTTTCCTAGATTCAGATTTTAAGGACCCATGGGAACCCTAATATTGCCACACTGTAAATCACATTTATTTTTTGTGTCTGATCACGTCAAAGTCCCGAAAAGTCAATAAAGTGCTTTTATTAAAATAAAAAATTTCTTCCTCAAACATACATCACAGTTTACAAATACCTTCAGGATTTCTTCATCATGTTCATATTTTAGCTTACATTTTGCAGCCACCATTAACCCTGATACAGTGAAATCATGAAACATTTTGGCAATTAGTTAAGAGATAAGAAGTTAAAGGAACACGCCCACATTTTGGGAACCTAGCCCATTCACCGCATCTCCCAGAGCCAGACAAGTCCACACATACCCTTCCCATCTCCGTGCGTGGTGCAACTCTGTCCGACGCAGCCCCCCGCCAGCCCAGCCTAGCACAAAGACCGGAAGTGAATGGCTCCAGCCAGCATGCTCCCAATAAGTGACAAAACAACGCGAACATTTTCCTATTTATGTGTTGTGATTTGCATAGTCACACCATGCACAAACAACAAGGTCATATGAGACAGAGCCATCCCCCAACAGCATACATACTGGGAACTATATTCTCAGAAGGCGAAGCACTACTACTTGGTTCCCAGTATGTATACTATTAAAAGATGGCTGTGTCCCACATGACCCTGCCACCTGTACACGGTGCGACCACACAAATCACAACACACAAATAGGAAAATGTTCGCATCATTCCGTCACCCACTGGGAGCAGTTTGCCAGCTGGAGCCACTCACCTCCAGTCCCCGTGCCAAGCCAAGCCAGCGGGGGGCGCGCCGGACAGAGCCACAGAACGCACAGAGATGAAAAAGGCATGCATGGACCCATCCAACTGTGGGGGACACAGTGAACAAGCCAAATTCCCAAAATGTGGGCGTGTTCCCCTAAGAAAACACCACAAGTTAAATGAAGTCTTAAATAATTAATGCCTTTGAATTATTTTCTCACGAATAATAAATTGTGTATAATCATAGCCAAAACCTTTGATTTACTGTAGTCTGTTATTTATGTGCAGCATACGAAACTTAAACGAACTTTGTCAAAAACAAAGAAAAAAATCTATTATTATAAATGCAGGATTGTGATCGTACTGGGTCTGAGTTTATAGGAAAAGTAAAACAATAACACACTGGGTCATACAAAAGTAGTGAAGAAGATACTGCAAGCTGTAAGTCAATACTCAAAACTCTTTTGCGCCTCACAGGATTTACAGGAAGTCGACAAAAGAGACAACATTCAAGACATCAAGAAGGAAAACAATTTCACAAAAAAAATAGCGCTGTCAAGTACATAAGGAAGAAATAGCGTGAAATTTTCTAACAATATGCTGCAGTACCGCTCCGACATTCATTAATTAATTGCAGAGCAGGTTTATCCACATCAGTCAGCAGCTATGCTGTCCAACCACAATCAGTTTCACAACACCTAAAAAAACATACACAGCTGGTTATCTTTCACACATTCCCCTAGTTCTTTAGTGTAGGATGAGGTTTTGTTGGTGCCGAAAAGTGACCCACTGCCACATTCGAGCTTTGCATTAAAAGATAGCTATGATAAAATGAGTTGTTTTATTGTATTAATATACAAATAAGCCAGACTAAAAGCTTGAGATGTATTTGCTTACATCTGACAGTCCATATCGGATATATTCCAGTCTGCATAAGTGCCTCTTACTCTGCGGAGGCACGGTGGTGTAAATTATTGCCTTTACAGTAGAGGTGCTTAAAGCTGACAAAAGCACACGTGTTGAAGATGGTACTGCGTCCTACTGTTTATATAAAACATTCGTCTCTTTCACTTTATAATGGTTTCAGATTTATAATGGTTTTAAAGAAACAGACAACTGATGACCAGTCGAACCCTGAGATATAGTATGAATACAAATCTAAAGCTAATATTAATGATGTTTCTGTCAAAAAACTGCATCTGGTCATTTCTGCAAGACACACAAACGTACATTCTCACATACGGGTTTATGTTTAGACCTTCAATTACATCACAATCACTCTACCACAACATCCTCAAGCAGCACTGCTTTACGCGCAATAGACTGCACGATGTTAAAACATTAGTGGAAAAAGCCCATTTGAGTTAGTAGAAGATAACAGTCCGTGACCACCACTTAAAATAATAAAATGCTGGAATAAGAAAGCAGGATGATATTCCATACAAAACAAAAGCATTTGTAGTTTGTAGTTGTACTGTCAGTGGCAAAAGAAAACTGCATGAATCTATAGAGGGGTATGATGAATAAAAAGGTTGAATAACTATGGCAATAACAGGAACTCCCTTTGTTTCTTCTTCGTCTTACTCTGTCACTTTTCTGTTAGTGAGAGTTGTATAATTCTTTCCAATTCTTCTTCTTCTTCCTTTCTTCTCCTCTCCTCTTCCTCCTGCGCTCGGGCGGAGATCTCCATGGCCAATCGCAGTTCAGAGTCGGGGCTGGAGGTGGAGCCAGAGCTTGAAGGTGTGGTGGTGTCGCTAAGATCTACTAATACTCCCTCAGACCCAGATCTGTGGTAATGTAACAGAATAAGGCAACTTAAAAATCATACATAGAAATGAAAAGAAAACATTTAAAAAAGTATACATTACTGTGTTTAGATGCAGAGAAGCTTATTCACACTTTTATGACCTCTAGAATAGACTATTGTAACTCGTTACTCGGGGGATGCCATGCAAATCAGGTAAACAAGCTTCAGCTAGTTCAAAATGCCGCTGCAAGAGTGCTTACTCGAACTAAGAAGTATGATCACATAAGACCAATTTTGGCATCTTTACACTGGCTACCAGTTAAATATCGCATATATTTTAAAATATTACAAAATCACCTACAGAGCCTTAAATGGCCTAGCACCCTCGTATCTTAAAGAATTACTATCAAAATACAATCCATTTGTCTAGAAAATAAATATACTTATCTCGCAATAGTTAGCCTGTACGGAACAAAGCAATCACATAACTCGTCTGGGTAATTTACTAATGCCGCAATAGCTAGCCTGTCTGGAACCGAGCAGATATTAAACCACAACATTGTGTGACACCTGCATGGCCCCTACACTAATAGGATTTTGTCTCTCTCTCCCTGTCTCGTCCTCGATCCCGAGGACAACGAGACTAACAGACCCAGTTCCGGCTGCCGTGAAGGTCAACACGTCACTGATTTACTGGCCGTCCTTCAAGCATGATGCCTGCCAAACGACCACCGGCTGAACCCGTCTAATCTCCATATCCATTTACATATATTTATATATATCTTCCAAGGGGTTTTTCCCTCCTAGGACTTTTCCCATTGTGTTTTTCTCCTAGGTTTTTTTTCCACCCCTGGAATTCAGCTGACTTTGGCTTAACCTAGCACCCCCTTCTATACGTTACATATTACTACGCTCGCTTGTTCAGTTGAATCTCAGCTGCTGTATTTTGCTACTTACGTTGTCTGCTTCTATTAATGTAAAGCTGCTTTGAAACATTTACCAATTGTGAAAAGCGCTATATAAATAAAATTGAATTAAAGGAATGGTTCACCCAAAAATGAAACATTTGTCATCATTTATTTACTCTTGTTGTTGCAAACCGGTATAATTTTTTTGTTCTGATGAACACAAAGTTAGAAATTTTGAGGAATGTTTGTAAACAAACCGATTAGAGGCCCCATTGACTACTATAAAAAAATACTATTGAAGTCATTGGGGCTTCTGATCGGTTTGGTTAAAAACGTTCCTTAAAATATCTTCCTTTGCATTCATCAGAAGTTTATTCAGGTTTGTAACAACATGAAAGTAAGTTAAATAAGCCCCCCCCCCACTTTTTTTTGGGTGAACTATCCCGTTAAAGCTGCAATCATAACTTTTGCCTTTCTATCGCCAAGTCTGTTATTTGCAGAGTAATTTTAGTGTTTCGTGAAGCACAGATGAATCTGATGTCTGTGAACACCGCATCCGAGCGGATCTGTAATGACATGATAGTCAGTAGTACATCCTAAAAGTCATATATCTGAAAATATGTCATCTCAACATATATGCCATATTTGTTCTGACTAAATGAAAACAAAAATGTTTCTACATAAATCTTGTTGCTGATGCAAAGTTTGAACTTTCGTTGTTTTAAAGGGATAAGTTCATCCAAAAATAAAAATCTTGCATAAGTTTCTTTGTTCTAATGATCATGAAGGAAGATATTTTGAGGCATGTTTGTAACCAAACCAATTATGAGCCTCATGAAACTCAAAATATCTTCTTTCGTGTTCATCAGAAAAACAAAATTTATAAGGTTTGTAACAACATGAGAGTGAGAAAAATAAAACAGAATCTTCATTTTTGGGTGAACTATCGCATTTACTCTTCCCTCGCCAGCGTTTTAAAAAAAAAATTGCCAGTCAGCACCAGCATTTTTTATGATTTTCACAAAAGTTGAATGCCTTTCAGAAAATGTTCTTCTTTAAATATATAAACATACCAAATGAAAGAACAGACAAAAAAAAGTTTTATCCTATCTTCATTTGTTCTCTTTCTATCACGTCTCAAATATGGGTAGGTTTCTTCAAAAATACAAAATTTTGAACAAAAAGCTGAGATGATTGCATTTTTGTAAAGGACTTTTGTTAGAGATCAGATTCAGAGCGATGGTCAAAACATACACAGAGTTTTTACTGTTTGGTCTTAGAGGATGCTTAAAGATTTTATAAGTTGGGTAAGAGCCCACCTGGTGGATAATAGTGGAAATACTGATTGCCGTAAAAACTCGTCATTGACAGGAAAGCGTTTTCTCTTAATTGACAAGACAACTCGTCAATGGTGGAGAAAGAGTTCACAACAGACAATTCCTCAGATGAAAGGACATTATAAATTGACATGTTTACATGAACGATATTTGCATAAAACTTTAAAGATTAAATGCCACCATCTAGATGACAAGATTATATTTTAAACAACTGTTAAACAAACTACAAACTCTTCACGATCTGCAGCAGCACACACAAGCAATATAGTAGCCGGGTCCTCTGCTTTCTATTTATAGACATCACGTTATCGCGCGATAAATTCAATAAGTTATATTTCCTACAAAATCTGTCCCCACCAAGCAAATTATAAATCATTATTATAAGCGTACCGTTGCAAATGACGTAAGGTTACAATTTTTAAAATATTTTTATATATTTACTCAACAACTGATTTTTGTTTATCTTTAAAGCAACACTATGTAGTTTCAATGTAAAAATGACTTACAGCTCCCCCATGTGGTTGAAAAATGCAACAATGCCTGGTATCAGACACTCTTCTGCAGGCAGGGGGAGGGGCGGGCTGTGTGCTCTACCCTCCACCGCCACTTTCAGAGTGTGCTTGTAGCAGCTAGGAGGCTGCTCAGGTTGCAGCAACAGTACAATTTGTCAAGTTAAAAGCTGTTCTATCACTGAAATAATTTTAGAGACATTATTTAAAGGTAAAAAAACTACATAGTGTTGCTTTAACCAAGAAAAGTTACGGATTGCAGCTTTAACAATAAAGCAATTTAAAAAGCTGATTTTTTTGCAAAATGTGCCAGAACTCATTTACACAAGAAGAGTACATGTTGCATTTGCAAACATAACACAAAGCCTATATGATCTATATGAACCTTAACCTAGCTATATAAATATAGCACATTGCCTCTTACTGTAAGCAATAAGATTTATTACTGCTATAACATTACAAGTCACATTAATTATGTAAAACAGCATGTGTAAGCCAAGCATTCGTGACTGCATAATTGCTTCTGTAAGTTTCTGACCTTACAGAAAGACATAGATACAGATGAAGTCATTCTGTTGTACAATTAATGGAGGCATAAAACTTACCCATCACTTAATCTGTTCACCATGGATTGTGTCACCTGTCCATCCGAATCGCTCCAAGACTCCTACAAAACGGCATATTAGTGATAAGCAACATCAATAAAAGTACCAAGTCTCTCACAGTCAGGGACTTTCTAACCTGTGTTTCGAGTCCATTGGACTCCAGCAGGCTCTGATGAATGGCGTACTGAAGGAGCTCTTCATCGTGACTGGTCGGGTTGTATTGACGAGGGTTCTGGTGCCGGTAGCCACCTCGATGATGATAGTGTGCAGGTGGCGTGAACACGGACGGGGAAACCTGGAACAAAGCCGGTGCTGTGGGAGCAGCACAAGGATGACTTTACGCATTTGTTTAAAATAAATATATTTGATGTCATGTTAGATATCTATGCTGGATTTGCTCACAGAGGTTCATTTGAGATCTGTTTTAAGTTTAATGAAGAAAACAAATCCTTTCCGAACCTGAAGCCAGGTCACCATTTTCGCACATCTCTGTAGGTGTGGGCGTGGAAGCTGATTGGTCGGCGTCCAGAGGTTCATCTGTACTGCACTTGTTAACATTTCCAAACGTGATGCGGGCATTCAACACGTGGAACAGAGGGATTTCTGAAGGAACACAAAAAACGCAATGAAAAAAATCTGAACTTACAGTGTTCCCACACCTTAGTTATCTTCAAATTCAAGGACCTTTCAAGGGCTTTTCAGGTCCAATACCCTCAAATTCAAGGACTAAATATGGGGACACATTTTAAGTGAGAGCAAGGTTACGTCGTGTTACCTTTTAAGATACATTGTTAAAGTTCCCTTTCGAGGGAACTCGCGCTGCGTCACTTCGGTGACACTTTGGGGACACCTCCAAGGGTGAGTGTGTCTGAATGTTTATATCAAATTCAACCAATGGTGAGGCTTAACAACAAAGACAGGGTGACGCGGGAGTCAGGAAGTATATCGCTATCTGAAATATTGCCAAAGACGCCTTTACAGGGACGCAGGAAGTATGGCAAGGGAGACACAGCGTCTCGTTCCCTTCTCAGGGAACAACAGTTACATACGTAACCAGACACGTTTTAATGTGACAAACACAACTATGCAAAAAAGCATTTTGGTATGAATCAACATTCGCATACAGAAGATATAAGCATTTAAAGCAAACAGTTTAGCACGTGTGCTTAAAAAGTCTAGAATTTTTATGATATTATCCTACACTACACAGGAAATAATTTTCCCAGAAACCTTCTTGCATTAAAATAGATTCAAGCACTTTCACCTGTATCTATGCATATATATTTTCAAAAACTTTCCAGGGCCTTACATTTTTTTAACCAAATTTACAAACTTTCAAGGACCTGTGGGAACCCTGAACTTATCGCATGCCATGAAGTGAATTTAAATTATATATTTATCCCTTTGACATTTTAAAACCGCAGGCAAGATAAGTTAATATTTAAGCTAGTGCAAGAACTTGTACATCAACTCTTTTGTTAGACAAGGTTAAATTTCAAAGCTGAAAATTGTGGTTGATCTGTTTCTTAAAAGCACATAGACATTCGCTCACCGATCTTGACTGGAAAGCCAGGAGGAAACCTGAGGTTAATAAAATCTCTGAGTCGGGCAAAGTGAGTGCTGGTGCGGGCCATCAGGTCAATAATGGGCGTAACCTGTTTCACCAGAGACAGGGGATGTTCTTCACTCATCCATAGAGTGCCTTTAAACCTGAAAAGGATTCAGCAAATCAACTTAACACTTTTTTTAAATGATATATGTTTTTGTCACTCATATGACGCTAGAGTTTTTATATTTGAGAGGAAAACCGCAAGTCCTCGTGAGATTTTAGCTTGGATTTCACAGAAAAAGTTACATATGTGTTGCATTTATGTAAGACACCCAATTGGACCACCTGAAATGGTGCCATTTTAAATTAGCCAAAATCATCAGGAAATAGTTTTAGCCTGCATTCAGAGCCTTACTTTTGTGTTCTGATGGTGAGCTCAATGGGTCGGCCGATATCTCTCCCTTGCAGGTCAAAGGTGGGGTTAAAATACTCTTCTGGAGTGATGGCGGTGGGGTTTGTGGCAGTGGCATATTCTAAAGTCATGTCCTGTAGTCATGTATAGAAACAACAGAATATAGAATCCTTTTTTACATCCATACATTAAAGGACCCATACTATGCAAATTTCCATTTTACAAGGTGTGTTGGCAGTGTGTGAACACAACCATTCTACAATGAAAAAAATCCACTCACTACTTTTTTAATCCCCATTAAACCAAAGCAGTGTTCATTAGACATGTGGTCTTGATTCTCTTGTTAATATGATGTCACACTAACAATGCCCCGCCCATAGTCACTGCTTGACTGGTTACATTTAACCAAAAACTTTTCTAAATTTAATTGTTAGCATGTTGTTGCACTAATGCTGCTAAAGATACTATTTGTCCCAGACTTTATTCACAGGAATCAGGTCTATTTTAATCAAAAGTAGTAGTTCATTTGCATGGGGGGGGGGTTACGGTATTTAATGCATTCTGAAATTTAATTTCATTCCTTCTGACTTATTAACACAGTTTAAGAGTTGTTTCCTCATGTTTAACATTGGGAAAGTATCAAAAAAGCAGTTGGACGTGTTACAGAGTATTTCTGTGCCGAATGCATTTCGCCAGGGTTCGTACAAGTTTCAGAAAAGTTTTTTTCGATTACAGGAACTGCTGACGTTTCAGAGGTACGCTATTCGTATCACTTCTTTTTATGGGCACTTCCCCCGGAAAACCACGCCCACACATCAATCAGCGGGAGAGCCAAGTCACAGGTCAAGTTACAGGCATCACTTCAAGAAAGAGCTTTGATTTATAACTCAAAAATGGCATGAAAGTGTGTTTTTGGATGTAAGAAAAAGAAAGCCAGCATTATGGAATGAATGGATATAGTTTATTATCCGGAGTAGCAGCGGCGTTTGGCGTGTGCATTTGTTTAACGCTGGATTTCATTGAAAAGTCTTAACTGGGTCATGAGTTGCATGCCGTAATTAAGACTTCTGTGTTATGTTGGAAATAGGCGCGTGAGTGCATATAAACGACACAAACATGTAGTGAATCGTAAGTTATCCAGTCAGTGTTGACTCGTGACTCGCTCCTCCCGCAGGGCGTAACTCCTCCTACCAGATTTTTTAGTACGTTATTGGAAAGAATCTGTAAAACTGATCTGTCTTTTATAAATCTGATAAAGACTCTTCAGAGATATGAAGGATGTTATATTACTCTATAGGTACTGCAGATTAACATCAGATATGCAGAAACAGCATGTGTTATGGACGCATTAAAGCTAGTATTTAAATTACATCTTGTAAAAAATATTGGCCCTTTAAATCTGTGGCGTGTGCTTGTCTTACCCATTGAGCACCGATTTGTTGCTCTACTGTGCCAAGTAAAGATTCCAGAACATTCCTTTCACCTGTAGAGATCAAAAGTATTGAAAGTTAATCATAACAGACTTGCCTGACTCACACTAATACCGTTTTGAAAACCCCAGCCGAAAGTGTAACTATCTAACAATGTCAAAGGACGAGTTAAAGGTATTTTTAGTGCAAATCTCAAACTGGGTTAATTACTTTTTATCCTGGCCTTCTCCTCATCTGTGAGGTGCTCCGTCCTGGTGCGAATCACAACGTTGACGTTGTTCACCGAAAAGACCTGCCAAATACAGAATCATCACCCACGTGACAAACACAGACTCATTTTGAAACTAGCTGCTCTAAAAAAAGAGGCTAACTGGGCTTATGACGATCGGCTTTTCACTTCCTGTAAATCACTTAGCAGAACATCAATGAGATCCTTAATACAACATTCAATTAAAAACCCTGTTTGATTCATAAGAATTATAAAGTTTTCTTACCTTTGCTTCAAATCCATTTACCGTCTCAGTTCTGTCTGACCTCCAACCCCAGATGCCCGACTTACACCTGAGAACATAAAGATGCATCTTTTATTAACATAAGAGACCAGCACTCCCTTGGTGATCATTCAACAGCTTCACCCTCATAAATGTGGAGTCTTAAGTACCATTTAACCTGATTTAAAGTGCTTTTACGGCTAAAATGCCTGGTTGCGGTAGTGTTGCTTTAGTAGGCATGCCCGTTTTTCCTAACATTGCTGGCATCAATATAAGCTGTCCCCTTTTTTAAGGGAAAGCTTTTATATATGAATTCCAACAGATCATAATGCATTACATGAAGAAGAAGATTAACAAATATAACATCATACAATAGAAGACGAACTTGACTTTTTGACTTTGACACACCCATATGGCATCACCAATGGCCAATATCGCTCATGTTACAAATCATTTGCGCACTGCGAACAGATCTTTACCTCTCAAATGCAATGTCCTTCGTGTCCAGGTACGTGTTGACGATGGACGTGGTCAACCTCTTTGCAACTTCCTGTTCGGCGGGCTGCATGGAGTCAAGCGTGACATCTTCCATCTCACGAGAAAGGTCGAAACGTTCTGTGTCTACCACCTCGTCCTCGTGATTAACTTCCATCAGCTCTGTGCAGCTGTCTGTCAAATGGCACATGCAAAAACAAACATGATATAGATCAACCACAAATAAACAAATTTACAATGACAACAAACTTCCTGTAGACTTCAGAAAACACATTTTGTTGAACCACAACACTAAATTTATACAGTATGTGTAGTAAAGGTTGTGGGTTCAATCCCAGGTACACTTTTAGATGCACTTTAAGTCACTTTGGATAGGCGTCTGCCAAATGCAAAAATGTGAATGAATCTAACCATCTCCTTTGAAGATATAGCTTCTTCTGCCTCTAATCCAGGTCATGTTTTCAAAGCCCAGAAGTGTGGTGTCCACCCTCAGACAGGATCCACTCTTCCAGATTCTGCACACATCACTGGGACACACGCGGGATACGAGGGGAACTACAACAAGAATAAATGAAACAGATTATTTTGTATCCCATAAGTCGAATGGAGTTATGTACGGAAAAGATGTGAGAAAAACAAGCACTTACTCCAGCTAGTAAACTCCCACTTCATCTCCATGTAAAAATCTGGGGACTGAGGACAAGACGGTTCATGTTACTAAAAGCCCTTCACATTACCTATGGCTAGTAAAAAGTTGGTCTATCAAAAGATTAATTGCGATTAATCGCATACAAAATAAAAGTTTCTTGCATTAATTTTATATATATATATATATATATATATATATATATATATATATATATATATATATATATATATATATATATATATATATATATATATATATATATATATATATGAAGAGTTTGGTTCCAAAACGCAATAAATCCATTTTGACAAATTTTGGTAAAAACGTGTTTTCTATACCAAGAAAGTGACAAGATGAAAACAACTATTTTCTGTTACAAACTTTCACATAGCATCTTCAGGTTATAAAAACATAAAAAATTCAAATCCATAAGTTGATTTTCAAAGATTTATTATAAAAACGGATTATTTTTTCCACAAAATGCAATAAATCCATGACAAGTTTTTATTCAAAATGCTATAAATCTATTGAATCAATAGCCTATATAAATGTGCATTCATCTTTGCCATGTTATATTCATTTAGTTGACTAGTTGTACACACTAATTAAAAATATAAACATTAATGTCATTAATCAAACACTTACTTTGTCATATTAAGATCGCTGTCATTGCGGTTACTTGACGTCTTCGCTTAACGTCTTTCACAGAGATCAGCTGTAAAATGTTTTTGGTCCTGCTCGATTTTCGTTGACTTTGAGTAAAATTAGGGAAAGTTTTTCATAAGATCCTCTGGGGTCAATGTGTTAGCATGAGAAGCTGATGCTGTCGGGAGAACAAGCACCCGTCTCCCGATTGCCTCTCAGGGAAAATATTAGATGTTGACGGCTTACGTTTCTTTCCCATCACAGAAAACCATCACAGGTTTAGGGATGCAATTAAAGTATTATTTTGTTTTGTTTGTTGATCACGAAGTACAAAGTAGATGAGGAAAACTAGGACTCCGTGGGCGCGCGTCCGCCATTGTTTGTTTACATTGCGTGGCTGGTGGGCTGTAATATCAGAAATGGATTTATTGCGTTCTGTAAAAAAGGAGCAGTGGCGTTTATAGCATTTTGGGGAAAAAGGGAGAAAAGATGACAGAATAACACGGCGGATATTGGATTTTGCGTAAAATAAAGAATTTACTTTTAACTACTGACCTGATATAATACTGATTTTGGCAGTAACTAATTTTTTTCAAAAATGGCGTTTATCGCGTTTTGGAACCAAACTCTTCATATATATATATATACATACAATATTACACAAAATAAATCATATAAATAAATAAATAAAACTTTTATTTTGTATGCGATTAATCGCAATTAATCTTATATATATTAAGATTATAAGATTATATATATATATATATATATATATATATATAAGATTAATTGCGATTAATTGCATACAAAATAAAAGTATACATACACACACACACACACACACACACACACACACACACACACACACACACACACACACACACACACATAAATATATATTTTGATATATTGTATATTATAAATAAAAATAAAAATCTACCTAAATAAAAAGTTTCTTAAATTCATACATGTATGTGTGTATTTATATATACATAATATATACACACAGTACACACACACACATATATATTATGCAAACACAAACTTTTATTTTGTATGTGATTAATCGCAATTACGCTTTTGACAGCCCTAGTAAAAAGCATTGCAGACAACATCAGAGAGTGGTGACTGACTCTATGATGTTAAGTAGCAAAAATGTAGAAAATGTTTGCAGGAAATAGTGAAAGCAAAAGTAAAATAAAGACTCAATGTAGTTTTTCTCTGAATGCCATGCATTTGATGTCTAGATATGTCTAGAGACTGAAGCATGTGATCGATTATAAGTATAATAATTAAATAAATTGTGTGTGTATTTATTTTGCTGAAAGCTAATCATTGGCTCAGCTCAAATGATGTTAAAGTTTAATAGGTTTGAACTTCAAAGTATTGCATCAAAACACCACATTTGGTCAACATGACTCAGTGGATTGAAAAATATTGATGTGAAAGGGCCTTAAGACTTCTAAAGCGCCTATATTATAAACTATGTCTAAAGAAAGTTATGAAAACAGTCGAATAATAGGGAGAACAGATGTACTAAAGCATCTTTTTAGCATATGAAAGACAAAAACATGGGGTCAAAAGAGAGGGAGGAATCAGAAAAGGACAGATTTATAAAAGAAACAAAATGATAAACGGACTCACGGATCTTGCACAGTAATTCCGGAACTCCGCCCAGTGCCGTGGAGGCTTTGAGATAATCCCGCCTCTGCAGAACCAACTGGACCATCTCTGGATCTCCGGTGCTGACCGCCTCCTGCAGCACTGCACAGATATGCATACATAGATGTGCTTTACTAAGAGCCATTACCTCTTTATTAAAAGATATGGGCTTGAGGAATGGAAAGGTAAAACAGATTAGTAGGAGCTGGGACTTTATCTGCATTGTCTGTCTGAAGCGAAAGCATTTAATGAACGTATAATACGTGCCGAGAGCATTCAGTTAAAGAGCCCCTATTTTGCTTTTTACGATTTTACATTTCTTTTTGTGTAAGTGTGTTGTACATGTTAACGATCTGCAAGCTACACATCCCAAAGTCTACGATAGCGCAAGTTATCGTCTCAAAATGAAACTTTTAGGACTACAATGATCACAAAGATTGTATGCAACAGTTTATTACGCAACTTGTTGTTTGCCATTTCTATGTTCACAAATGCAGACATGATTTTACTTTTTGGTCTTTTTTATCAATCTAGTACATTCTGCTTAAGCGGCTCGTATTGATAAAGTAGTAAAGAGGATATTATCTCCTGTTGGGAGCTGATCTACCAAATATGGTAAGGAGCGTCACATTTCCGTCACACGCTTGAGGTATTCGGCCAAACACAACGCACCCGATAGCTGACCAATTGGAGCACACACCGCTTTCTCAGAACGTTGAGCTTAGTTAAAATCAACACGTTTCAGAAAGGCAGGGCATAGATGCGCAACAATAATGTACGGTATGTGTAAAATAATGTGTTTTTTACCATAAACAACATGAACACCTTGCATTACGGCAAATACACAAAATAATGTTCTTTTTAGCAACGTAATAGGGGCTCTTTTATTAATATCATAATTTCATTTTTGACAGAGGTGGCATTTAGCGGCTTTTGCATCCGAGCTCCTCATATACTGTCAGGATAAAAGGCATCATCTAAACGGCCGGTAATGACCAGTAAGCGTTTGATATGGGTGTGTGAAGGGTAAAACAGGTTCCATTAAAAGTAGGAGCATGGACTTTTGTAGTATTATTTTTCTGATCTATGTGTCCTGGATGACACATAATCACCCCTGTTGTAGTGTACTATATAGTTTCAGGATGAAAGACATCATCTAAACGGCCGGTAATGATCAGAAAGGAGGAAACTATTAGAGTGCATGTGACATTGCATACTCGCGGCATACTTTAATACAGTACATAGTGCATTGGAGATCATTGCATGCTCTCTGGCTGAGAAAACCACTGATGACACAAGCTGAGAAAGTGATGGTAAATGGTGCTAATGGTGTTTTTGTGGGAGCCAATCCAATTTACATTATAGGCCGCAATGGTGAGACTGCATAACTGTATGAAACCTTTATATGCACCCACAAATTGACTAATGCTGATTCTCACCTGTCCAATGTTTGGCATTTTCTCTGGTTACATCTGCCCCGTGTCTTAGCAGCACTCTTACTGACTCCAGGTGTCCTAGTGAGACAGCCAGGTGCAGGGGGGTACGTCCTCTTGGATCCACCTCTTCGATGTTATTCTGAAAGCCGTGTAAATACAATTCTGAACTTATATTTTGTAGAGAAATCAGAGCAAAGATCAGGTGCAATGATGAAGAAGATGCACTGATGTCAGGGTGACCAAGTCCACCCATTATTCCAGCAAAAGGCAATCCAATGGGGGGTGTGGTTAAAAGTAGATGGCCAGTTGGGGAAGCATTTGCAATTTATTTTTCAGATGTAGGCCTATAAAAGTAACTGTTTTTGCTTGGACTGTACCAGATAATACACAAGTGACAACATACATTGTTACAGCTTCAGCGTACTGTGTAGCACCAAAAAACCTACCGTTACCACCTTTCTAATGCATTTATACATTAACTAACATATGGTTGACTAGCTGGCATAGCATTTACAAAAATGGGGAATCAGAAGATGATTAAATACGTGTGAAACATGTCATCCTGACATTCACTAGAGAGACAGACAGCAGAATTTCTTCAGCAGTAACAGACCTTGCATCAGCATGTACCCAAAGCTAATTCATGCATACCGTCTGTATCTCGTTTTCCAGCCTCCTGTAGTCATTTTCCCAGACCAGGGCGTGAAGTGGAAACCTGAGGCTGAAATCCTCGTCACTGGCAGCGGTGGCGGACAACATTGTGCCTCGATCAAACTCTCCGCGTCTCCCCTCCAAAACCAAGAGCCAGCCTACGAGCTAGCTACTGTCACGAGCCATGCAAACCCTTCATGCGTTTAAATGATTGTAGCTCGATGTACGGGAACTCTGACGATAAAATGTGTGGATTATTTTAGTCAAAAAGACGCCGAAATCGCGAGCAACTTCTTTTCTAAATAAAACTTTTGAAAAACAAGGAAGTGGCAGGTTGAGACTATTTGGGTGGGGGTGTATCCAGTCATTTTCAAAACACTCCTTCACATTTTTTCAATTTGATTACATTTTTAAATAATGTCCAATTTATAGAATTAACTACGAGTGTATAATTAGCTGTATAAAATGTGTTTATAACATATATAAATATTGGAGAAATTATTATTTCTGCTTTAATATGGGCAGTCCAAACGTCGGACTGGACCAACTATGTAGAAGGGGGTAGTTATGCTATAAAATCTCTGGAGAAATTCAAAAAGTGAAATTTGGAATAAATGCATTATAATTACATTAAAATCAACAAATAAAGAAAATATTTACATTTAAAATAAGGAAATATCTTAAAAATTCATCTTGTATTTCATGGTACCGTCTAAAAAAATTCGCTTGTGCGCACGACGCCACCTCAGGAGATCTTCAGCAAATCAGGAACGACAGAATCACTTCTGCGCATGCGCCGTATTCTATACAGGTCGATCGCGTCCTGCGTTGAATTTCACTTGCGGTGGTCTCACTCTGACTCATTTGACAGTTAGTTTATAAGTGTACTCAAATCGTGAATGGATTTATGATGTCGGAATTTAATTTTCACTGCAATCTCCTCACTGCCTGTGAATAAACATGCACGAAAATGGAAAAAATACAACGCGGGTTGCACTCTACTGTTTCCCCACTGCGTGTCAGGCAACGCTAAAAAGCTGATTTATTGTTACTTAAAACTGAAATGTAAGGTCAGGGAGGGCAGATGGCACTCTATTGCGTTCTGATGTGTTCCTGGCGGGTATTTATTTCCGTAGTGTAGTTTTAAATGCTTCATGGCTCGTCTGTCCTAATTTCATGATAGACAGACAGACATACATTATTTCTCATAACGTACAGCAGCCAGACGCATGCACGCGCTACTCTCTCTATGCACGTTTGCTTCGGGTATGAGATCCAAATGGATGCAGTCGTTATGGTAAAGCTGTTCATGTTTTGAATTTAGCCGTGGACGATCTGAGGTTTATGCTTAATGGTGATAAAGACTTTACCCGAGGCAAGGATGTCGAAACGGCTGCGAAATAGCGAACTTTGTGCGGATTGCAGCAATTCGGGTGAGTATATCAATTTTACGAGAGATTTTTAATAAATACTCTTACAACTTGAATTGGGCAACCAGATAAAATGAATAGCTTACTAAACTAAAACATAAATAGTTAAATGAATATCACATGCATATTTTAAAAACAATACAATAGATTCGGGTTTTAATATGAACACGCATCGTCATTAATAAATGTACTAACGTTAATAGGCTACTTTTGTTTTAGTGTGACGTACACTAGCGGTGTCTCAAAACCTAAGCTACCTATTAATACCGCATTTTTAGACAAAAATTGTTTCACATGCCTCCTGAAATACTGCATGATGCCCATGAAATGCTGTGGTTGCTTGGTTTTGAGACACATGTGTAGTTGACTCAACTCTATGGGTCTTTCTCCATTCACAACCTCAAATGATGATGCAAGCTTGTGATCAATTTCACTGTTTTCTTGGCCATTTACTTAACTTAACATCCTTGTCTAGGAATAAGTAGATACATGTGTATATCCTAGAAACATTTCTGACATTAAAAATTATGAAGTCTGATTCAGTCCTCCTGTTACTTGACTTTTGATTTCAAGTTCATCCTCAGTTTCAGGGTGAAAAATTTCTTAAGAATCCTCATAGACCTTTGCCAAATATCATGTTAATGGGAAAGACCTGTTTTGGTGCTACAACTATGAATCATTGCTAACATTTTGCCAGACAGTTGTTTTGTTATGTTCAGTGTTTCAGTTTTCTCCTCGTGTGTCTCATTGATTTCCCTTGATTAGTTACGCCTCAGCCACCAGCTGGCCTGGGCTGCCCCGGCCTGTCCATGTCGCGGAACAGTTGTTGTTAGGGTGTAAATATTTTTAGTCAATCTAGACTAGGGTTTTATTTAGCTGCTGCATGAGTTAATGGAGAAGAGAAGCACTGGGCTGAGAGAGAAAGAAAGAAAGAGAGAGAGAGACAGGTGCTTGATTTTGGCCTTTGGCCTCTTTGCAGCTGTCGTTTGATACTTCCTGTGTGTGAAAGGAAGTGACTTTTTCTTCTTTGCAACACTCAGCTCATCAGTGGATCAGTCTTAAATGTAGAGAGCTGATCTTCCTGTCAGTGCGATACATAGAGTCGTAATACAATACATCGCTCACGTTGACTGTAAAATCCAAATTAGTCAGTGACTTCATGACAGTCAAGGCTGTCTCCAAAATAGACCCCTATACCATCATTCCCTATTCCCTACTTTAGTTTGCTAATATTGTCCACTTAAATTAGGGAATGAAAGTAAGTGAGTGAATTCCGCCACTAAAGCCAGAAGTATGTTTAGGGCTGTCATGGTTATGAAATTTGGCTGACTGTTAATTGTCTAATAAATTATGACGATTAATTGTCTGTTTTATTGCTTTGACATTTAATCCTCGTACTCTTTTTTTTAATTTTTGTGTTCATGAAATAATTTTCACACATTGTTGTGATTATTTAAATTAAATCTTTTGCAAGGTTTATCTGGCAGTAAATATTAATACACATAACACATATTTAAAAGTACTCTGATACTGTCTCGTTTATACAGGCGCTGCAGCTCCCCCTTGTGTTTTTTAGAGAGATGTGCAATCATTGTGGTGATATGAAATCATCGCGATGAGGTCAAACAATTGGGATGAGACGATTATTTATTCATTGTGACTGCCCTAAGTATATTTCAGTTTTTA